>NC_089586.1:86181399-86441399 GCF_019320115.1 Miscanthus floridulus
ATTTTTAAATGATCACTGAATATATTTATATGATATGCATTTACGTTACAGGCATTTTATGGAAGCTACATGCATAAATATATCCACCATGAGTCCTACTAGTACAGGTCGAGTAGCTGCTATGCTCAGGATGTCGGTAGCGTGAGTAGCCTGTCGTTACTCGCAAATAGGTGTTTAAACTGTGATATCATGATGAAATAATGGAAAGGAAAATGGTGACCGGACAGGGATGTGGATTTGGTACTGGTGGGTGTGAGGGGTTGTGTCCTGTGGCCAACAGGGCATAGCCCGGTTACACTTTTTCCCTGTCTGTGTCGATTAAGGACCGGTTGTTGCATATGACTCTAGGCAAGTCACAGATTATTGTCCCGAGCACATACTTGGGTATGGGCGCAGGGAAGGCTTGCTGCTCTCTTGTCGTGGATCCGGCTCTTTCTGGACCGACTGATGGGAAGAGGAGGTGGTGGAGGTCCTTGCACCGCACGGAGTCCAGGACTCAGAGGCGGGGGCTTGGAGTCCAAGTTTGGACGGGGACCTGAACACCCGGGACAAGAGAGTGGTGGGTTAGTCCTGCTTGTGCTTGGGGTACAAGCGGGGCGTGTGTCTTCGGGGCACCCAGCTGGGCACATTGATTCGCAAATCGCCGGGTTATCCGGTACGGCTTGTATGCGGTTTAGCACCGTTGTAAGAACTAGAAGTGGAAAAGAGAAGGAACAGTATCGATTGCTCAACTCTTGCTTGAAAGTAGAACATGTGCTTATATAGATTGACTAGATGAAAACTTAATACGGCTGATAATAATAATATATCAATAAGGACTCACTATTAGTATTGCTTTTTGCTAAAAGAGAACTAGCAAACCATAAAGCCTAGCATATTCCTTGGAGTCGGGAAAGTATTCCCACTATCGGATAAGTCTTGCGAGTACATTGTGTACTTAGGGTTTATTTACCCCTATTGTAGGTGACGCTTGAGGAGTTCCTTGTGTGGAGGATCCATCTGGTGGGCTCAGACGGAATCCTCGTTATCTTATCGCTAGATGTTATCTTTTAATATTCCGCTGTTTATCATTCCACACTCTGTATTTGGTATTGTAATAATGTACTTTTCAAGAAACTCTAATGTATGAGATAGACTTGTGTTGTAACTCGTTTTCATAATTGGATCCTTGGGAAAAATGTGGATCTTTCGGGTTCTCCCTTGGGGTGTGCCCGACGGATACCGCCCACTGTAGCCTGCTTTCGGGGTGCTTAGTGTCTGGTGGAAGACGAGCGCCTCCGTAAGTGTGCTATTTCGGGCAGTTCTGCCACAGTTGGTACCAGAGCCAATAATGGTCACGAGTTCCTCACTCTTTTACAAAACTAAAAGTGGACCAACAAAAGTTTTGCAAAAAGTAGGATGCGATTAAGTTAAGTATAAGCCCTAGCTATATGGTATATCTAGGATAGCGGCACTGGTTTTATCTAATCAGTTTCTACAGGTACACTGACTTACATGACGTAAGAAATCGCTTAGTATACGGAAAGTGAGTGTGCGATGTGCCGAAAATTTTACGAACGCCGCTATATTCCGGCTTGAGTGAACGTATAGGTCGAAGCATGCATCATATAATAGCATCTTACTTGAACTAGGAATCCCCCTTCACGTATAATGAAAGTAGTAAATTGGTAGGACTAACTTAATGAATGCCTTAATAAATGTGCTGCCATTTCTTTAATCCCTGGATCCTGATCGGGAAGGTGTCCTAATGGATGGTTCGTCTCTCTTATAGATGAATCTGAGGTCCGGACGTGGGAGCACCAGTTCGGGAGCGGCCAATGAGGGCCATGGTGACAGTGCTCTGGCCTTTGAGCGTGACAATGAAGGAGCTCGGGAGGTTCCACCTTTGGTTCCTCATCCTTTCCCGCCGCTGCCACCTCCTCCGTCGCTATCCGCCACGGAGGTCATGGTGGAGTTGTTGGCTGCTCGTCAGGAGTCAGCCACTGCTCATCAGGAGACAGCTCGTGCCATGGAGATTATGGCACAGGTCGTCGTAGGTCTCGCCTGTGGAGGCCCTGGAGGCAACGGTGGGAATGGGGGTGGTGCTTGTCGTCCTGAGGGACAGTCCTCTTACCAAGACTTCCTCAAGACCCACCCGCCCATGTTCACACCATCGGACGATCTGTTGGAGGTGGAGCACTAGCTTCGCACGCTGGAGCAGAAGTTTCAGCTGCTCGGAGTGGCCAACGAGCAGAAGATGCACTTTGCGTCCCAGCAGCTTTTGGGGTCCGCAGGTGCCTGGTGGGAGACTTTCCAGGCCGCGGAGCTACCGGATCACCCGGCGACGTGGCAGGAGTTCTCCACCGCCTTCCGCGAGTTCTTCATACCTGCTGGTGTTATCCACCAGAAGGTGACCGAGTTCATGGAGCTGCGTCAGGGGAGCAGGACGGTAATGGAGTATGTGACCCAGTTTAACCACTTGGCTCAGTATGCTGGTAGTCAGGTGGACACGGATGACAAGAAGAGGGATCGCTTCTTTCGCGGTCTCACTCCTGCTCTTTAGGAGAAACTATACCTGGGGAACTATCTGACCTTTGGGGCTCTAATGAACACCGCCATTGCTCTTGAGGGTTTTCAGCGGGCATTCCAGGTGGATTGGAAGCGGAAGCGGGTGGCAGCTGGATCCTCCAGCCATCCCCATACTCAGAAGGTGCAGATTGTTAGGCGGGGGGCCCTATCAACCATCCGGCGGGCCTCCGTACCGGTCACCCCAGCAGACATCGTAGACTTCTGCTACTTAGTACAAGGCACCTCAGCAGCAGGTGCAGCCCCAGCAGACTCAGGGACAATAGGTCCCACCTCGTCAGGGATTCGGGAACAAGCCTGGTGCTTGTTTCAAGTGTGGCAAGGATGGCCACTATGCCAGGGAGTGTCCTCAGCAGCAGACAGCTCAGCCGTCTCAACCGTCTGCAAATTCCAGGCTGATTAAGAGCACTTTCATCAAGAGGAAGGTGCCCAGCAGATCTGGTCAGGTGCACTTCACGGATGCTCAGCAAGCTGTGCAATAGGAGACAGTTATGGCTGGTATGTTTACCATCGAATCCCATCCAGCTTTGGTGTTGTTTGATTCCGGCGCATCGCATTCCTTTATGAGCATGGGGTTTGTAGAGCGGCACAACTTATCACTATTGGCTATACCGTATGCCTATAAGATCCGTACTACGGGTTCTTAGATGTTCATCAATACCCGCACGGATACAGTAAGTTTGGTATTAGCTACCCACACTTACCGTCTACAGTTCATGATAATGCCTGGGCAAGGCATTGATGTTATTCTTGAAATGAACTGGTTGCGGGTGTATGGGGTAGTATTGGATATGAAGAGAAGAAGTGTAGAGTTACGGCTTCCGTTTTCTGAGGATAGGATCTCTCTCATCATACCCTCAGAACCGGTCTTACCTATTGCTGCCCATGCTAAAACCGTTCCTGATCTTACCTCCATTCCAGTAGTATGTGAGTTTCCAGATGTTTTCCCTGAAGATCTTCCTGGATTGCCACTGGACCATGAGGTAGAATTCTCCATTGAGCTTGAGCCTGGTACTGCTCCTATCTCCAGGCATCCGTACTGCATGGCTCTAAGAGAACTGGCAGAAATGAAGAAGCAACTAGAGGAGTTGATGGACAAGGGTTTCATCCGCCCAAGTTCTTCACCATGGGGCTGTCCAGCAATTTTTGTGAAGAAGAAGGATGGTACTCTGCGGATGTGTGTGGATTACCGCCCCCTCAATGCGGTAACAGTTAAGAACAAGTATCCTTTGCCCTGAATAGATACTTTGTTTGATCAGTTAGCTAGTGCCAAGGTGTTCTTTAAGATAGATCTCTGATTGGGCTACCATCAGATCAAGATCAGGCCACATGATATACCAAGGACAACTTTCTCTACTAGGTATGGGTTGTATGAGTACCTAGTGATGTCTTTCGGTCTCACCAATGCCCCGGCTTTCTTCATGTACCTGATGAACTCAGTCTTCATGCTGGAGTTGGATAAGTTTGTGGTAGTGTTCATTGCTGACATTTTGATCTACTCCAAGAATGATGAAGAGCATACCTGTCACCTCCGGATAGTCCTGACTCGACTCAGAGAGCACCAGCTGTATGCTAAATTCAGCAAGTGCGAGTTTTGGCTAGATCGAGTGCAGTTTTTGGGACATGTGTTGACACCTGAGGGCGTTTCTGTAGATCCCAGCAAGGTGCAAGATGTGTTAGATTGGAAGTCTCCTAGGTCTGTGCACCAGATCCGTTAGTTCCTTGGGCTAGCTGGATACTATCGACGTTTCATCCCCGATTTCTCCAAGATAGCCCAGCCCATGACTAAGCTGCTCCAGAAAGAAGCTAAGTTTGTTTGGGGTCCAGCTTGTGAAGAAGCTTTTCAGTCCCTGAAGACTTTTCTGACCACTGCTCCTGTATTGGCTCAACCTAATATTGAGAGGCCCTTTGATGTTTACTGTGATGCCTCGAAGACGGGATTGGGGTGTGTGCTTATGCAAGAGGGGCGTGTGATAGCTTATGCTTCGCGCCAACTGAAGAAGCACGAGGTGAACTACCCTACCCATGATTTAGAGCTAGCTGCTGTAGTTCACTCTCTAAAGATTTGGAGGCATTATTTGTTGGGCAACAAAGCGCATATCTTCACTAACCACAAGAGCCTTAAGTATATTTTCACTCAGTCTGAGTTGAACATGAGGCAAAGGAGATGGTTAGAGTTGATCAAGGATTATAATTTGGAAGTCCACTATCATCCAGGAAAAGCCAATGTGGTAGCTGATGCCTTAAGTCATAAGTCGCATCAGGTTGAGGATATACCCTTGTCACTTCACCACACAGAGGTGCTAGCTCAGATTGCTTTGACCTCAGAGCTGCTGGAGCAAATTATTCGGGAACAAAAGGAAGACCTCGAAGAGATTCCTCACATCAAGAAGTTGCTAGCTGAAGGATGTGGACCTCATTTTAGCATTGATGAGCTGGGAGTCATGAGATACAAGGATAGGCTGGTGGTTCCATCCAATGAAGAGCTAAAAAGAAAGATTTTAAAAGAAGCCCATCATTCCAAGCTGTCTATCCACCCTGGTAGCAACAAGATATACCATGATCTACGGCAACTGTACTGGTGGTCTTACATGAAGCAAGATATCACCCAGTTCGTTGCGGAGTGTGACACTTGTTGTAGAGTCAAGGCAGATCATATGCGTACTCCTGGATATCTGCAGCCCTTGCCCATTCCTGTTTGGAAATGGGAGGAAATTTCCCTAGATTTCATTGTGGGTTTACCCCGCACCTCCTTGGGCTTTGATTCTATTTGGGTCATTGTGGACCGTCTCACCAAGTCTGCCCACTTCCTTCCGGTGGACACTAGATATAATGCCAAGAAGTATGCGGAGTTATACTTTGATCGGATTGTGACCCTACATGGAGTTCCTCTCACCATCATCTCTGATAGAGGGTCAGTTTTTGTCTCTCATTTCTGGGAGAAACTCCAGGAGTGTTTGGGTACTCGTCTTCTCAGAAGCTCGGCATACCATCCCCAGACTGATGGTCAAACTGAAATGGTGAACTAGGTGCTTGAGGATATGCTGCGGGCTTGTACCATCTCTTTTCCTGAGAAGTGGGATCAGTGTTTGAAGCTGGCCAAATTTTCTTATAATAACAGCTATCAGGAGAGTATCCGTATGGCACCATTTGAAGCTTTATATGGACAGAAGTGTAGGACGCCACTAAACTGGGTTGAGGTAGGAGACCGTGGGTACTTCAGGCCAGATTTCATAAAGGAGGCTCGAGAGAAAGTAAATATAATTCGTGAACACTTGAAGTCAGCTTAGAGTCGACAAAAGGCTTACGCAGACAAACGAAGAAGACCTTTGGAATTTGTAGCTGGAGATTATGTGTATCTCAAGGTATCTCCTTTGAGAGGGGTACATCGATTTGGTGTCCATGGCAAGTTAGCCCCTCGGTATGTGGGTCCATACAAGGTGTTACAGCAGTGTGGTTCCGTTGCTTATCGTCTCCAACTCCCTGAAATTCTCTCGGCAGTTCACAATGTATTTCACGTCTCTCAACTGAAGAAATGCCTACGAGTTCCTGAAGAATCTGTAGAAATAGAAGGACTCCCGCTCCAACCTGATCTGTCTTATGTGGAGCATCCTATAAAAATTTTGGATGAGGAGAGAGTGACCAGGAACAGGGTGATAAAGTTTTACAAGGTACAATGGCAAAACCATTTAGAGGATGAAGCCACCTGGGAGCAAGAGAGCTATTTATCAAAGCATTACCCCATCTCCTCTCTGGTTCTGATAGTTAGTTGCTGCATCGAAATGTATTTCCTACCTTCTTCTCACACTAGGCACATGAAATCTCGGGTCGAGATTTTGTTTTAGGGGGGTAGATTTGTAACACCCTCGGTGTTACGCCTTAATCAAAATACTAACCATGTCATGAGCATCATGTTTATGTATTATTGCATGTGGTAAATGAGAAATTAAATTTTATTGTACTAATTCTCAAATTGAGCTCTAATTTATTCCTTGTCCAAGTTGTCCTTCTAGCACGTCATCTCTCTCCACGTGAGAGCTCCATAGCCACAAAGTCAAATGATAAGTTATTATCATTCACTAATTATTAGCATACCACTTGGCAAGATTTATATCTCCATCAATCTCGTGACGCGCTGTTGTCATCTCTCGTTATTCTAATTATCCTGCCTTTACTTCGCTTGCTAATCACCTTGCAAAATTATCAGTGCACAACGCGCTACCACTGCCATAGTGTGTCGCACACGCTATGCATTAATCTTAATCACAAGTTCGGCCGCTGAGCACGCCGCTCGCTCACTGCTCTGCAAACGTAGTGCACGCACCCTTTCCTCACGCGCACTGTAGCTGTGAAGATTTTCCTCACGCAGCACTGTAGCAACAGGAGTTTCAACATGTCAGAACGGTACTAGAGCAGATTTTCAACACGACAGACCGTAGCAGTGTAGAAGTTACTGTTCACACGGGGGAAAACACTGCAGCTCCGAAGAAAACACTGTAGCACCATGGAAAACACTGTTTGTCCGAGCAAACACGTCGTTCCCGTGGTGTTTTATTACCTTTAAGCAAGCTAGTTAGCCACTAATCTTACGACGCGTCGCTGTCGCGTTTTTGCTTCTCCATTTCCTGTGTCTCCTGTCTTTAAAAGGATATGCCGAGCTATTTCGCTCCGCTGCTCACTTGCTTCTCTCAAATCAAGTTTCTCTGTTCTTACCCATGAAAGTTGCGTCTATCGATTTCTCCCCGAGCTATAATCAGCTGAGGTAGCTAGTTTACAATTGATCTTCTTATTCTCTAATGTTTCCTTGACCTATGGTCTCCTCCTCCATTAATTCCTTGACCTGCATGAATGAACCAGCACCCCACCGCCAAGCACGTTCAGCCCAAAGCCCACTCCAGTCCTGACGTGCTCGTAAGTCCAAGACCACTCAAAGTTCATCCTTGAATTAATTCTCTCATGACCAAAGACCACACCACCACACACGGCACGGAGCCAGAGGACAACCCTGCCAACTCGTTTCGTGCTTCCAGACTACCTAGCTTGTCATGACCACCCACAACCAGTGCTATATATGGTTCTGCTCCGCTCCACGTAGGGCAAGCAATTGCTAAGCTCCCTGGTGTCTCTCATCTTGCATTGCCTCCGCACATCGATCACCGTAGGAGGCACTTCATTCAATTCCGAGGTAGTTAGCCTACAAGAATTCCTTCATCCTCCTTCTATATTATTTTCTTGACCCGCGGTCTCATCTAGTATTTCTAGTATTATTTTCGTTACTCGCAAATAGGTGTTTAAACTGTGATATCATGATGAAATAATGGAAAGGAAAATGGTGACCGGACATGGATGTGGATTTGGTACTGGTGGGTGTGAGGGGTTGTGTCCTACGGCCAACAGGGCATAGCCCGGTTATACTTTTTCCCTGTCTGTGTCGATTAAGGACCGGTCGTTGCATATGACTCTAGGCAAGTCACAGATTATTGTCCCGAGCACATACTTGGGTATGGGCGCAGGGAAGGCTTGCTGCTCTCTTGTCGCGGATCCGGCTCTTTTTGGACCGACTGATGGGAAGAGGAGGTGGTGGAGGTCCTTGCAACGCACTGAGTCCGGGACTCAGAGGCGGGGGCTTGGAGTCCAAGTTTGGACGGGGACATGGACACCCAGGACAGGAGAGTGGTGGGTTAGTCCTGCTTGTGCCTGGGGTACAAGCGGGGCGTGTGTCTTCGGTGCACCCAACTGGGCACATTGATTCGTGAATCTCCACGTTATCCGATATGGCTTGTCTGCGGTTTAGCACCATAGTAAGAACTAGAAGTGGAAAAGAGAAGGAACAGTATCGATTGCTCAACTCTTGCTTGAAAGTAGAACAGGTGCTTATATAGATTGACTAGATAAAAACTTAATACGGCTGATGATAATAATGTATCAATAAGGACTCACTATTAGTATTGCTTTTTGCTAAAAGAGAACCAGCAAACCATAAAGCCTAGCATATTCCTTGGAGTCGGGAAAGTATTCCCACTATCAGATAAGTCTTGCGAGTACATTGTGTACTCAGGGTTTATTTACCCTTATTGTAGGTGACGCTTGAGGAGTTCCTTGTGTGGAGGATCCATCTGGTGGGCTCAGACGGAATCCTCGTTATCTTATCGCTAGATGTTATCTTTTAATATTCCGCTGTTTATCATTCCGCACTCTGTATTTGGTATTGTAATAATGTACTTTTCAAGAAACTCTAATGTATGAGATAGACTTGTGTTGTAACTCGTTTTCATTATTGGATCCTTGGGAAAAATGTGGATCTTTTGGGTTCTCCCTTAGGGTGTGCCCGATGGATACCGCCCGCTGTAGCCTGCTTTCGGGGTGCTTAGTGCCTGGTGGAAGACAAGCGCCTCCGTAAGTGTGCTATTTCGGGCAGTTCTACCACAATGAACATGCTAGTAATGATGATAGCGATAGTGATGATGATGAATATGAGTCACCTACTTATGATGATCTTGCTAGATTGCTTAAACAATACACTAAGATCATTATAAAGACTAGAGCTAAGAATGAAAAGCTAGAAGCTAAGAATGATTCACTTTTAGCAAAATGTGATATAGCGGAAAAGGCTAGTGTTGAGCTTAGAGAAGCAAATGATGCTATGTCATCCAAACTCAAGGAGCTCAAATCTTCTAAGAAAGAGCTTAAAGATAAACATGATAAACTTGAGTGGGTACACAAAGAGCTCATCACTAGCCACAACAAGCTAAAAGAAGAATATACAATTCTTAAGATTAATCATGATAATCTTGTCATAGCTCAAGAATTTCTATCCAATGAGCCACATGATGCTACTAACCATGTTGTTAAGATTGATATAGCTACATCATGTGATGACTTGATCATTGAGAGCATTGAGCAAAGTTCTAGTAGCAAGGGCAAGCAAGTGGTTAAGACCGATGATTATGATGAGTTTGTCAAGCTCAAGAATGACAATGCAAAGCTCAAGAAAGATCTTGAAGAAATCAAAAGCCACAACACCATTGTGCTAGAAACTCTTGATCATGATGGTGATTTGATTCTTGAGAATGAGAAGCTCAAAGAAGAAAATAAGAAGCTCAAGGAAGAGAAGAACCATGATGCTCTCAAGGAAGAAAACAAGAAGCTCAAGTTGGAAAAAGAGCATCTTAAGATTGGATTGAGCAAGTTCACAAGAGGCAAGCATCTTCAAAGTGAGCTCCTAATGAACACCGTCATGAAGATGGATAGAAGTCGCATTGGGTACATAGGAAACAAAGAGAAGAAAGCTCAAGCTCAACATCAACAAAAGCCAAAGCCAAAGAAGTGTTTTGAGTGTGGACAAGAAGGACACTTTGCTCATGAGTGCCAAACTCCACCACCACAATCCTTGCCCAAGCATGCTAGACCTTTTGCCTTCAATTCTCACTACATGCTTAAAAAGGATTCTAGTGGGAGAATGAAAGTCATGTTCTTAGGACCTCCTAACAAGAATAGGCCTAAGAAAATTTGGGCTGCAAAGTCACTTGTTGAGAAGGTGGAGGGCCCTCAACAAGTTTGGGTTCCTAAAGCTTGATTTCTTATGTGTAGGTGAACTACAAGTCTGGTGGAAGTCATTGGGTTATTAATAGTGGTTGTACACAACACATGACCGGTGATCCTCGTATGTTCACCTCACTAAGAAGTAGATGGACAAGAAAGAATCACATTTGGAGATAATTCAAAGGGCAAGGTTCAAGGATTGGGCAAAGTGGCAATATCAAATGATCATTCTATCTCAAATGTGCTATATGTTGCTTCATTAAGCTTCAACTTGCTATCCGTTGGACAATTGTGTGATCTTGACTTCCAATGCTTGTTTACCGAGAAGGAAGTTGTTGTATCTAAGAAGGATGATGACCAAGTAATATTCAAAAGATTTAGATACAACAACCTATATCTAGTGGACTTCACCTCCAAAGATGCAAACTTGAAGACTTGCCTATTCACCAAAACAACACTTGGGTGGCTATGGCATAGAAGACTTGCTCATGTTGGGATGAGCTCACTCAAGAAGCTAATGAAGAATGATTTGGTAAGAGGGTTGAAGGATGTGAAGTTTGAGAAGGACAAGCTTTGTAGTGCATGTCAAGCCGGCAAGCAAGTTGCAAATACTCATCCAACCAAAGCTTTCTTGTCAATCACAAGAGTGCTAGAACTCCTTCACATGGATTTATTTGGACCAACAACATACAAGAATTTGGGAGAAAATCTTTATTGTCTTGTGATTGTTGATGACTATTCAAGGTATACATGGGTATTCTTCCTTCATAACAAACCCGAAGTTGCATCTTTCTTCAAGAAGTTTGCCAAGAGAGCACAAAATGATTTTGAAGTGATGCTCAAAAAGATTAGAAGTGACAATGGGAAAGAATTTGACAACACAAATATAGAAGCCTATTGTGATGAAGTTTAAATCAAACATGAGGTCTCCGTAACATATACTCCTCAACAAAATGATGTAGTTGAGAGGAAGAATCGGACATTGATCACTCTTGCAAGAACAATGCTTGATGAGTACAACACCCCCGAAGCTATATGGGCGGAAGCAATCAACACCGCATGCTATGCATCCAACCGCCTATTCCTTCAAAAGTTCCTTGGCAAGACACCTTATGAGTTGCTCAATGGGAAGAAGCCGGACGTCTCCTTCTTTAGGGTGTTTGGTTGCAAATGCTACATCTACAAGAAGTGGCAACACCTAGGGAAGTTCCAAAGATGTTGTGATATTGGTTTTCTTGTTGGTTACTCATCAAAGTCCAAAGCATATAGAGTATTTAATCATGCCACCGGCTTGGTTGAAGAAACATATGATGTGGAGTTTGATGAATCTAACAGCTCCCAAGGAGCACATGAGAATCTTGATGATGTAGGTGATGAACCATTGAGGGAGGCTATGAAGAACATTCTGGTTGGAGAAATCAAGCCTAAAGATAATGAAGATGATGTACAAGTGATCGATCCACCTTCTTCATCAAGTGTGCCATAAGATGGTGATAAAGATGGGAGAGTAGAAAATGAAGACACTCATATCTCCCATGAGCAAATGGTGGTACAAGCACAAGATGTTGATGCTCCACAACCTCCTCCTCAAGTGGTCAATAGAAGAAATACACCTCTACTACAAGATCATCCACAAGATCTCATCATAGGGAGTCCATCAAAGGGTGTAGTGACTCGCTCACAAAAACTTGCGTTATTTATTGCTCATCACTCTTTTGTCTCTTGCTTTGAGTCTACTAAGGTTGAAGAAGCTCTTCAAGATCTGGATTGGATAAATGCCATGCATGAAGAGTTGAACAACTTCACCCGCAATGAAGTGTGGACTCTTGAAGAGCGACCAAAAGGTGCAAGAGTCATTGGAACAAAGTGGGTGTTCCAGAACAAGCAAGATGATCAAGGCATAGTTGTGAGGAACAAGGCAAGACTAGTAGCAAAGGGGTTCTCTCAAGTTGAAGGTTTGGATTTTGGAGAGACCTTTGCACCGATTGCAAGACTAGAAGCCATTCGTATCCTCCTTGCATATGCATCACATCATGAAATGAAATTATATCAAATGGATGTGAAAAGTGCATTTTTAAATGGCTTTATTAATGAACTAGTCTATGTTGATCAACCTTCCAGGTTTGAAGACCCTAGATATCCTAATCATGTTTATAGGTTGTCCAAGGCTTTATATGGGCTTAAGCAAGCCCCAAGAGCATGGTATGAGCGCCTTCAGGACTTCCTCATTGAGAAGGGCTTCACCATTGGGAAGGTCGATACCACACTATTCACCAAGAAGCTTGATGGGCATATCTTCATTTGTCAATTGTATGTTGATGATATCATCTTTGGATCATCAAATGAAGATTCTTGCAAAGAATTTGGTGAATTGATGTCAAAGGAGTTCGAGATGTCAATGATTGGAGAGCTTACATTCTTTCTTGGTTTTCAAGTCAAGCAAATGAGAGAAGGGATTTTCATCTCTCAAGAGAAATATACAAATAATCTTCTCAATAGATTCATGATGGATGAATATAAGCCAATCAAGACACCAATGCCAACTAATGGACATCTCAACCTAGATGAGGGAGATAACATGGTTGATCAAACTCTCTACCATTCTATGATTGGTAGCTTGTTATATTTAACTGCATCTAGGCCCGACATCATGTTTTGAGTGTGTATGTGTGCTAGATTTCAAGCTAAGCCTAAGGAATCACATTTAATTGCCGTAAAAAGAATCCTTAGGTACCTTAAGCACACACCAAGCATTGGCCTTTGGTATCTGTCGGTGCGGGACCCATGAGATACCTCGCAAGGAAGAGAGAAGACCTAGTCTAATTAGGATTCTTCTCTTGTAATCTTAGTAGCAGTATTACTCTGTAATCCTACTAGGAACTCTCATTGTAAACCGACTAGAACTCTGGCCTCCTGACTATATAAAGAAGGGCAGGGCTCCTTGGATCGGGAGTTCAGAGAACAATTGCACAACACAACACTTCACAATCAATCCAACGCAAAGGCTAACAATCGACTGGACATAGGGCTATTACTCGATCAAAGATCGAGGGTCCAAACCAGGATAAATCGACTGTCTCTTGCGTTAACTATCGAGTTCTGCATATGCTGAAGCCCAAACATACTGCCCCGGGGACCCCCGTGGCAGGCTATCGATGGTCAAACATCGACAGCTGGCACGCCAAGTAGGGGATTTCGGCGACTTTGCATCCGAGAGCTCGATGGACCTCGACAACATGATCTTCTCGAGGGGATCAATCTTCATCTTCGGTTCATGGATCTGCGAGGTAGGCGACGATGGCAAACTCCAAGGCTGTCTCCTCAAAGATTCAGATCATCATCAGGACTCTTTCATTTTGACGACAATGACGGATCAGCTTGCTGGAAGATTCACGTAGCTCGTAATGTCCAATCCAGCTCGGATTCCGTGACTTCACGCATTCGATTCAGACTCAAGTTCTGTTTCCGAGGCGAAGTCTTATCCGAGTTCTTTTGAAAAACTAAGTTCTTTTCTGACAAAGCTCCAGAACATGACATCAACTTGTCAAGAATACTACTTGGAATACACCCAGAGTACTTCGAAGAAGTCGGGTCCTCTTCCGTTCAACATGGCGACACCTTATCAAACTTGGCACAAAGGATCCATCTATCCCGTGCTTAGAATGCCACTGAAAGGAGCCCAGGAAGGTCTCGTTTTAACTATAACATCTCAAGACTGCATCGTTCACTGGCCAGGTACCGATCCTAAGGATGACGACACCCAACTAGTCGATGATACAACAACAGCAATTCTACCCTACCAAGAAGGAGATTCAATCTATGACCTTGAAACCTCCACTGAAGTTATCAACGGCTCTGGCTGTATGGAAATCAACAACGATGACAGAACAACTCACGCTAGAGAAGTATTCATGATTCATCGTCCTTGATCACCATTGATCCCCTAGAAGTACCTAACATAAGGTCTTCAGATGAATCCGAATCCAATATATTACCATTTATCTAGGGGAACGACGGTGAGACTGAGAGCCAGAGGCAAGCAAGAGAAAGAAAGAACAAATTGAAACAGGTACGTCAACGCTGTGCTAAGCAGCGAAAGGACACTTGGATCAAATATGAATCAGACCTAGCCGAGTACAATAGAAGAAAATCAGAATGAGAGGTTGAAGAAGGACGAGCGACAAATACACCCTACGATAAGATCCAAGAAGCACTAGAAGAACTCAGGGCGACCTCATATCCCAATGAAAAACAAGAACAGCTCTGAGATTTTCTCCGATCAACGGTCCTTAAAACGCACGATGGAAGGGCAACATCTCATGATCAGGAAGATCAAAATCAAAGGAAGTCCGCTTTTGAAAGACTTGGACCAAGTGGAAGTCACAACGGAGAGAGCCGAAGAAATCATAGTCAAAACAACCAAGAAAAGCCAGAAGCCAAGCACCTACTCGGACAGCCACGCAGAACTACTCTCACCAAGATGACAGTTGGCAAGAAGGGGGCGTAGAATCAGAATATACGGAAGCCAGAACGCAGGATAGATTCCCCTGTTTTGTGAACAGACTTGCTTCAATACAACTACCTCACAAGTTCAAGCCGTCCAACCACTCCAAGTACGATGGCAAGACCGAACCAAAGCAATGGCTCAGGATTTACTCACAATCGATTGAATTGGCCGGAGGAGACGATGACATCAAAACCTTGTTCTTTCCCATGGCCCTAGAAACCATGCCACTCCAATGGTTTGACAAATTGAATCCCGGATCAATCAGAAATTAGGAAGACTTGCAAAGAGCTTTTTGTGAAAATTTTGCGGGAATTATTACACATCCAATCACCCACGCAGAGTTAAAAGGACTCAAGCAGAAAGGAGGTGAAAGTCTTAGAAATTACTATCGACGATTTGGCGAACTACGAGCTCAAGTACATGACATCACACAACAAGAAGTAATCGAAGCCTTCTCTCGTGGAATCATGGCTAGGTGGCAATTTCAAGACTTCTGCAAAGAAAACCCAAGAAATAATGAAGAATTCAGAAGAACAGAGGAGAAGATGATTACTGCAGAGGAGAAGACACAAAAAAGATTCCTGGATAGAAACAACAGAGACAACCCGAACAGGCAAATTCCTCAAAATAGCAGACATCAGGAGAGAAAGCGTGGTCCACACAACACAGTAGCAACGGCTGACAAATCAAAGAAATTTACCAAGCCCAGAAGATATGACGACATTGAGAACATATGTTGCCCCTTGCACCCCAACGAAAAGCATACCATCGGAAATTGCTACACCTTCAACGAAAGATACACTAGAAAAGATAGCAAGGGAGACAATAAAGAAGACAATCAGAAAAGAGAAGGAGACAACCATGAAGACAAGGGATTCCAAAAATTCAGAGGGGCGGTGGCAGTAATCTTTGCCAGGGTTCCGGATTCCAGAAGCAAACATCAAGAAAAACTAGTATTATGAACCATCATGGCAGCAGAACCTGCTACACCAAGATATCTCAACTGGTCAGAGTATCCAATCTAATTTTCAAGAGAAGACCAATGGACCAGCATAGGAAACGTAGGCCATTACCCATTGGTTCTAGATCCAACCATCACCGGTATGACTGTTACGAAAGTACTAATCGACGGAGGAGCCGGACTCAACATCATTTTTTTAGAAACTCTAAGGAAGATGGGACTACAACTCATCGGGATAATCACACCAACAAGCACACCTTTTTATGGCATAGTACCCGGCAAGGCAGCAATGTCACTTGGACAAATCACTCTACCGGTTACTTTTGGGACTCACTCGAACTACCGCACAGAGTTCATCAAGTTTGAAGTCGCAGATTTCGATTCATCATATCACGCAATCCTCGGGCACCCAGCACTAGCAAAATTCATGGCAATACCACATTATTCGTACTTGTTGCTCAAGATGCCAGGGCCTAATGGTGTTCTTTCTCTTCAGAGTGATTTGAAGCGCGCATTTGACTGTGACGTACAGGCAATCCAAATTGTAGCAAAGGCACAGGCAAATGATGGAAGAAAAGAAATAGCCACTATCACCGTAGAAATAAGCCAAGAAGAACTAGAGATACCGACTAAAAGACCAAGCATTCTAGCACCACCAAAAGAAGTCGACGTCAAGCAAATCGACCTAGGCACCGACGATCCCTCAAAAACGGCAACCATCAGTGCCCACCTATCGGCAAAATAGGAACTCACGCTCACCAACTTTCTTCGGGACAACAAGGATATCTTCGCTTGGAAGCCGGCCGACATGCCAGGGGTCCCAAGAGAGTTGGCTGAGCACGGAATTGATGTTAATGAAGGCTCCAAGCCTGTGAAGCAACGACTACGATGATTCTCTCCCAACAAGAAGGCAACAATTAAAAAGGAAATTACAAAACTAATGGCAGCTGGATTCATCAGGGAAATTCTCCATCCAGATTGGCTAGCAAATCCAGTTCTGGTACAGAAAAAGAATACGGACGAGTGACGCATGTGTGTTGACTACACAGATCTCAACAAACACTGCCCAAAGGATTCGTTTGGGCTACCACGCATTGATCGGATAGTTGATTCAACAGCAGGATCTGCCCTATTATCCTTTCTTGATTGCTATTCTGGATATCACCAGATAGCATTAAAAGAATAGGACCAAAGCAAGACATCTTTCATCACTCCGTTCGGCGCCGACTGCTACAGGACCATGTCGTTTGGACTTAAGAATGCTGGAGCCACTTACCAAAGAGTCATCCAAACATGCCTTGGTGATCAGATCAGCGAAAACATAGAAGCATATGTGGATGACGTGGTTGTAAAAACAAAGAACCCGGATACACTGATTGAAGACTTAAAACAAACTTTTGAGAATCTAAAAAGGTGGAGGTGGAAATTGAACCCAAACAAGTGTGTATTCGGAGTTCTTTCAGGACAACTACTCGGATTCTTGGTCAGTCATCGCGGAATAGAAGCAAGCGCCAAGCAAATTCGAGCCATAACAGAGATGGGCCCTCCTTGAAGCGTCAAAGATGTACAAAAACTAACAGGCTGCATGGCGGCACTCAACCATTTCATATCAAGACTTGGCGAAAAAGGGTTGCCTTTCTTTAAACAACTAAAGAAGACAGACAAGTTCGAGTGGACGGAAGAAGCCAATGAAGCTTTCAAGAAACTTAAGGCATACCTCACCTCCTCACCAGTCCTCACACCTCTAAAGAAAGACGAAGACATGATGCTATACATTGCAGCAACTTCTACTGTAGTTAGCACGGTGATAGTAGTGGAAAGGGAAGAAGAAGGGCGCGTGTATAAAGTATAACGCCCAGTATACAACATCAGCGAAGTACTGTCAGAATCAAAAATCCGGTACCCACATGTGCAAAAACTACTCTATGCCCTTCTGATCACTTCACGCAAGCTTCGTCACTATTTTAAAAACCACAAGATTACCGTGGTGATAGATTTCCCACTAGGAGACATCTTACACAACAAAGACGCAACATGACACATATCCAAGTGGGCGGTTAAACTCGGTGCTCTCAACATCGATTTCACCCCACGGAAAGCAATTAAATCTCAAGCCCTTGCTGATTTTGTTGCCGAATGGACAGAAATTCAACAACTCGTGCCAAGCGCCATCCTTGATCTTTGGAAGATGTACTTTGATGGATCACTCATGCTAGGCGGAGCCGGTGCAGGCGTCCTCCTAATCTCTCAAGACGAAAAACAACTAAAGTATGTCCTTCAGATATTATGGCAAGCTACCAACAATGAAGCAGAATACGAAGCTCTCAAACACGGGCTAAGAGTGGCTATTACCCTCGAAATCAAGCGATTACTCGTATACGACGACTCGGCAGTAGTCATCAACCAAGTCAACAAAGATTGGGATTGCACCAAAGAAAACATGGGTGCTTACTGTGCTGAAATCCGAAAACTCGAAAAACATTTCCAAGGATTAGAAATTCTACATGTCCTGCGGTATTCCAACATTGCAACAGACATCCTTGCCAAGCTTGGATCAGCCAGGGCAGAGGTCCCACCCAGTGTTTTCATAGAGGAGTTATTAGCCCCCTCTATCAAACAACCCAGAGAAATAACCCGTCAAATCTTAGCAAAAGGCACCCAGATCTTGGTAATCACCACTTCATGGACCTAGGTTTTTATTGATTACATCAAAGAGAATAAGTTGCCAGCAGAAAAACAAGAAGCCACACGAGTCATTCGCAGAAGCAAGAATTACGTTCTAGTAGGAGACAAGCTATACAGAAGAGCCGCATCATCAGGAGTACTCCTAAAATGCGTCTCACTTGAAGAAGGCAAACAAATCCTAGACGAAATACACTCAGGCTGCTGTGGAAATCACGCCGCTTCAAGAACACTAGTTAGCAAAGCATTTCGCACTAGTTTCTACTGGCCAACCGCTTTGAAAGACACAGAAGAACTCGTCAGAAGATGCAAAAGTTGTCAGATGTTCGCAAGACAGGCTCATGTGCCAGCCCACAACCTCATCTGCATCCCACCCGCTTGGCCTTTCTCCTGCTGGGGGCTGGATCAAGTAGGACCTCTCAAGAAAGCAAAGGGCGGTTTCGAGTACATCTTTGTAGCAATTGACAAGTTCACCAAGTGGATCGAATACAAACCACTCGCAAAATACAGCGCAGCCAAAGCAGTCGAGTTCATCCAAGACATTATGCACCGCTTCGACATGCCCAATCGAATCATCACAGACTTGGGTTCTCCCTTCATAGCTACAGAATTCAAAAGTTGGGCACATGATTGTGGCTTCAGCATTGATTACGCATCAGTCGCACATCCAGAAGCCAACGGACAGGTAGAAAGGGCTAATGGACTCATACTGGCTGGATTGAAACCAAGACTGTATAAAGAACTAGTAGACTATGGATCAAAATGGATTGAAGAATTACCCAAGGTCGTATGGGGGCTACGGACTCAAATAAGCGGAGTCACCGGATACTCACCTTTCTTTCTGGTGTATGGATCAGAAGCCGTACTACTCGCAGACTTGATCTGAACGTCACCAAGGATAGAGCAACACGACGAAGGAGAAGCAGAACACACACGAAGATTAGAACTCGATAGTATAGAAGAAATCAGAGTAAACGCTACCCTGCAATCAGCAAGATACCTCCAAGGACTAAGGTGCCACTACAACAAGAATACCCAGTCTCGATCATTACAAGTCGGAGACCTAGTACTAAGAAGAGTACAAAAAACCGATGGACGCCACAAACTACTCAGTCTATGGGAAGGTCCTTTTATAATCACAAAGGTCATCGGACCAGGCACATACAAGCTCATAACTGAAGACGGAAAAAAGTCAACAATACATGGCACATCAGTCAGCTACGAAGATTCTACGCATAAAAACAACTCAAGGGAAAATATGTATACAAGATACAAGAGATCAACGTTCATGATCAACAAAGATAGCGCTATGTATCATTCTAACACATCAATATTCATGATCAATAAAGATGATTATCTCTCGACAAACATATGTCTCATGGCTCTCTTCGAGTTGTTTCTTAAATGCAAAATGGCTGAAAAGACGCCTGAGCATCCCGGCCGAGAGCAAAATAGCTAAAAAGACGCTTGAGCCCGCCGATGAGGGTAGCTAACAAGCTAACACCCGAAATAAAATGCAAAATGGCTGAAAATACACCTGAGCATCCTGGTCGAGAGCAAAATAGCTGAAAAGACGCTTGAGCACGCCGATGAGGGTAGCTAACAAGCTAACACCCGAAATAAAATGCAAAATGGCTGAAAATACACCTGAGCATCCCGGCCGAGAGCAAAATAGCTGAAAAGACGCTTGAGCCCACAGATGAGGGTAGCTAACAAGCTAACACCCGAAATAAAATGCAAAATGGCTGAAAATACGCCTGAGCATCCCGGCCAAGAGCAAAATAGCTGAAAAGACACTTGAGCCCGCCGATGAGGGTAGCTAACAAGCTAACACCCGAAATAAAATGCAAAATGGCTAAAAATACGCCTGAGCATCCCGACCGAGAGCAAAATAGCTGAAAAGACGCATGAGCCCGCCGATGAGGGTAGCTAACAAGCTAACACCCGAAATAAAATGCAAAATGGCTGAAAAGACGCCTGAGCATCCCGGCCGAGAGCAAAATAGCTGAAAAGATTCATTGTTTTGGCAATCTGATCACACTCCTGCAGAAGCAGTTTGATCCTTTTCACCTGCAAGAAAAGGATTCTCTTATATCTATATGGCGAAAGGAACCAATATGGCGAAAGGAACCAAGCATTATGTCAGCATGTATTTGAATGATTAGTTATGTTAAAACTGAACCAAGCATGAAACTTTACTAATTATACAGCTAGTATCCCTAGCCAGTGTTCATGTGTATCATAGATAAACAAAACCATTAAAGCCATTGGTTCAAGATAATTGGCACTGTTTCCTGTATGCATAATAGTAAGCTCCTTACTATCTAACTGTAGTTTAGAAAACTTCAACAAGATAGTACACTAGAACCTATCTTTAGAACCAAAATGTTCAGATTTAAAATATTATCTGGACAGCAAAAAGAATAAAAATATGCAGTCTAAGCTGCTGCTAATTCATGCAAATGGCACCAATCATAGTATAGGCAATCTGATACTTGTGCAAACACTATAAATGGCACCAAACTTTGTGTGTGTGTGTATATATATATACCCAAGTTATTTCTCTGAAAGAGGTTTAGCCACATGGTGAAAATAAAAGTACTGAAGTTACAAAAATAATCTTTACAAATATAACTATCAAGTAAACTAGAAATCTTGCATCGTTGCAACACCTTAGGATTAGATTTTGTGTATATATTCAAAGCGTAATCTGTTCGTTCACTAAAGACACATTTCACTGTGCAGTAGACACCTTTAGCATAAGAGTAGAACACTCAAGTATTCTATATAATCTCTAAGGAATACTAGTGCAAATGGATAGCTTCTTATTATTCATAGGACAGAAACAAGTGCAAATTGTAAATAGATGCAATCTCTAAGGAATACTACAGATATGGAACAATAAATGAATACTATACATAAAAAAATTCTAAAAACACAGAGATGACAAAAAAATGTTTTGGTGGCTAAATTCATGCACTTATGGATTATTAGTGATAACAGCCTAACATGTGATGGTAGCAAAGTCACTGTATATGGCATTCAGATCCAAATATGCTTTTCAAAGCCAAATTAAGACTAGGAAATCATTCAGTACATCATTTGTTTAGCTTGCCTCCAAAACTGAAAGTAAGTAGTAATAATCAACTATAGTTATGTTACAGTGGGGGCAGCAAACTCGCCTGTGCTGGGACGCAGCTCATAGAGAACTCACCGGCCCATGGCGCCTCAAAGCCATGCATCTGCAGAAAAAATTGTAAAGAGAGTGCCTTAATTCAAAGATGGAGTAGAAAATGGGTGTGCCATACTGGCATACAACATGGCCATAGTATCTGCAGATTTAAAAAAAATAAAAGAAAGCCTCCGAAGAATAGGGAAAAAGAGAAACATAATCAAATACATTCTCAACTACTCCTATCTTTTTTCCCAGACAATGCACATACATAGTTCCAAACAATTAAAGAACCACATACACAACTATTTTTCTACATTAATGTTAACCTGATATCTAGCATAGCATTGCAAACATGATTTATCTGAATTGCAGAATCTCTAGCTTATCTGAATTTACTCACAAATACATATATAGCCATTCCTAGATCCTAATCACGAAGAAGCACATCCTTCCAAGATATGAATATCCATAGTACCACTAGAGATTTGAACAATAGATTGAGTATGCTAGAATCACAGAAACGGCTGTAGTGCCATTGGACTAGAGCTCACCCGGGGGTTAGGTTGCTGGGGATTGCAGCCTCGCCGGTCGCTCTTCGTGGAGAAATCCTGTCGCCATGGCCACCGCACCCGATTCCCAGCGACGAAGTGATGAGTCCTCTGCTAATTGAAGGAGAGAGACAGAGTAGATCTGAGCGGAAGAGGTTGGCATAGAGAGAGAGAGAGATTTCTCACCATGGCTGCTGCACGACCGATGGCTAGCGCACCGTTGTTGTGCCTGCGCCTTCGTCTCGGCACCGCGACCGCAAATCTAGCAAGTGGGGTCGGCGGTGGCTGCCGCGCGCGGGTTGGGAGGACGCAGCGGCGGCGGATGCGGGTGGGGGTGAGGTGGCGGCGGCGGACGCGGCTGGGTGCGGTGGCGGCGGGCGGATGTGGCTGGGTGGTGCGGCGGCGGCGCCGGCAGATGCGCCCGCTTGGGCGGGTCGCTGCCCTTACGCGAGCGAGTGCATGGGCGGCGGGGATGCGAGACGACTGGTTGGGGGCAGCGTGAGAGGATAAGGGTGAGAAAAAAAATTCCCCTCGCACACTACTCTTCTCTGTCCACTGCGCGCTCTTTTCACGCTTGTATCTCTGATACGTGGGCCACACCAGCGATTGGAGACCCAAAATTTTCACTTTTATTTTAGTCATCTTGTCATTTGACAAAATTTGAACCTTTCAAATTTGAAATTTTGAAAAACGACAAGTTCGAACCAAAATTTGAGACCCAAATTGATTTCAACATAAAAAGTGATGAATACCAAAGTTGTTCAACTCATGAATATCTACAACTTTTATTTTAGTCATCTTATCATTTGACAAAATTTGAACCTTTCAAATTTGAAATTTTGAAAAATGACAAGTTTGAACCAAAATTTGAGACCCAAAATGATTTCAACATAAAAAGTAATGAATACCAAAGTTGTTCAACTCATTAATATCTACAACTTTTATTTTAGTCATCTTGTCATTTGACACAATTTGAACCTTCCAAATTTGAAATTTTGAAAAACGACAAGTTCGAACCAAAATTTGAGACCCAAATTGATTTCAACATAAAAATTGATGAATACCAAAGTTGTTCAACTCATGAATATCTACAACTTTTATTTTGGTCATTTCTTCATTTGATAAATTCTTAGCACACATTATTCACTAATCTTATACATGTCTCATATAGTTTATAAAACCTTACGAGAGATGTGTCACATTTGTGAACAATATCATTACCACTTTGTTATATGAAGAAATGACCAATACAAAAGTTGTAGATCTTGATGAGTTATTCAACTTTGGTATTTATCACTTTTTCAGCTGAAATCATTTGGGGTACCAAAATCTTGTCGGAAGTTGCATTTTTTTGAAATTCAAATTTTAAATTGCTCAAACTTTTCATATGTATATATTGACAAAACCAACAAAATAAATTGACAGAGAATGATTTTAGAAAATTTTAGGAAAAAAATCATCAGATTTGGAGTTAGTATGAGGAAGAAAAACTAGTTATAAAGTTGACCCACAGATTAAAAAAAGAAATCACACTGTTCACTATGATCACGTAAGGATCATCTAAAACAGTGTGATTTCTCTTTTTAATCTGTGGGTAAACTTTGTAACTAGCTGTTCTCCTTCATACTAACTCCAAATGTGAGGGTTTTTTTCCTAACAATTTCTAAAATCATGCTTCAGCATTTAAGTTTGATCGAACCTGGATGTGACAATGTTTTACATATTTTACAATTTGAAATTTGACAAGTTCAAACCAAATTTTAAAACCCTAAATGATTTCAGATGTAAAAGTGATGAATATAAAAGTTGTTCAACTCATGAAGATCTACAACTTTTATTTTGGTTATCTTGTCATTTGACAAAATTTGAACTTTTCAAATTTGAAATTTTAAAAAATGACAAGTTCAAACCAAAATTTGAGACTCAAAATGATTTCAACATAAAAAGTTATGAATACCAAAGTTGTTTAACTCATTAATATCTACAACTTTTATTTTCGTCATCTTGTCATTTGACAAAATTGGAACCTTTCAAATTTGAAATTTTGAAAAACGACAAGTTCGAACCAAAATTTGAGACCCAAATTGATTTCAACATAAAAAGTGATGAATACCAAAGTTGTTCAACTCATGAATATCTACAACTTTTATTTGGTCATTTCTTTATTTGATAAATTCTTAACACACATTGTTCACTAATCTTACACATGTCTTATATAGTTTATAAAACCTTACGAGAGATGTATCACATTTGTGAACAATGTCATTACCACTTTATCATATGAAGAAATGACCAAAACAAAAGTTGTAGATCTTGATGAGTTATTCAACTTTGATATTTATCATCTTTTCAGCTGAAATCATTTGGGGTACCAAAATCTTGTCTGAAGTTACATTTTTTTGAAATTCAAAATTTAAATTACTCAAACTTTTCATATGTATATATATTGACAAAACCAACAAAATAAATTGATAGAGAATGATTTTAGAAAATTTTAGGGAAAAAAATCATCAGATTTGGAGTTAGTATGAGGAAGAAAAACTAGTTACAAAGTTGACCCACATATTAAAAAAATCACACTGTTCACTATGATCATATAAGGATCATCTAGAACAGTGTGATTTTTCTTTTTAATCTGTGAGTAAACCTTGTAAATAGTTGTTCTCCCTCGTACTAACTCCAAATGTGATGGTTTTTTCTCCTAAAAATTTCTAAAATCATGCTTCAGCATTTAAGTTTGATCAAACTTGGATGTGACAATGTTTTACATATTTTAAAATTTGAAATTTGAAATTTGACAAGTTCAAATCAAAATTTAAAACCCTAAATGATTTCAGATGTAAAAGTGATGAATACAAAAGTTGTTCAACTCATCAATATCTACAACTTTTATTTTGGTTATCTTGTCATTTGACTAAATTTGAACATTTCAAATTTTGAAATTTGAAAAAAGACAAATGGGCACTACAGGGGCGGCTGGTGATTGAGCCGCCCCTACAGATCAACCCCAACTGTAGGGGCGGCTCAGGTTACCAGCCGCCCCTACAGTGCCATCTGTAGGGGTGGCTGGGCTGCTGGGGCCCGAGGACGCCCACTGTAGGGGTGCCCCCAACCCCAGCCACCCCTACAGTAAAAATGCTCCCGTTCCTAGTGTAAGAATCTGGCGTAGTGACAAATCGTCATGGAGGTCGGGGCCAGTCGCACGAAGGCACTTCCCAAAAACCTTATTCATCCTCTCCGGTGCAGGATCACACAAGGACGAGTGGTTGCGGAGACATGCTCTTCCGATCGCTTGTGTAGCTTGTGTACCTGCTCAAGATGGAGAGACTACGACGACAACGTGGTAGAGGAAAAGATGTAAGACCCTAACTCGAATAGAACTATTTCCGGCGATGGCTGGTAGGTTGTTTATCAATTAGGTTTTCAAACTTAAAGGCCAAGTAATCGAAAACTGAAAGCTCTCCCGCAATGCCACGGATCGAATTTCAGCGGACCATCCACGAGCAGGCGCCCCGCACCGGCCCGGTGAGCAAATACGCGTGTAGGCTTTCCTTCTCTCTCTACGCTAGATTTGGAGAAGTGGATATGACTTCCTTACGTAAGTATGACAACTGTACCTCCACTTCAACTAACAAAGTGGAATTAATGTTTCAGAAAAAAAAACAAAGTGGAATTAATGTTTCCCAAACTACCCTTGTATGCACATACAAATAACCCTTTATTTGGAGTAATTAAAAAAAAATCTTTATGAGGCCAAGGCCATGCATATATTCCAACACTAATCAGGGTTCACAATGATTTTTGGAGCTTTCCAGAGCTGCTTCAGTAGGAACTTGGAAGACGGGCTTGGGTGGTCAACACGAGATGGTCGTTCGCACTGCTGCACTCAGTGACTGGCTGCACTACAGGGCTAGAGTGCCACACCTGCCGTACTGTTGTACACTCCCGATCGAACGTGGTTGACGGGTTCACTGCCACATGCAATTCCCACGTTTCACATGCATCGTCGCCACCACGACATCCAACAGGAACCCAACAAGGTTAACATGCGTACTAATGTTGAGAAAATTCGGTTGCTCATTTCTTGCTTAATTCCACCGCTGCTCTTGTTCACTAATTTCGTTGGGATAAAGGGCCATGCATATGCATGTCAACCCAACGCACCAATTAACCACTCGTCTTGTTATCAAATGTAGTTTATGATGGGCAATGGGAGCTTCACAAAACAAATCAAGCAGCGATTACATTAAAAAAAAGAAGCTCAGACCAGACGAAACAATAAAATAACAAAGACCCTAAAAGGGTCAGTGGCCCTGTTCGCTTCGCTGAAAAGCCATGGCTGAAAGTATTATTCGTCGATTTGTTATGAGAGAAAAATACTATTCATTTGCTAAAACAGTATGACTAATAAGAGAAATGAACAGGGCTAGTAACAAAAAAAAAAACAACAAGCTAGCAAGACAAAGCAACTACATTAATTATAGACAGTTGGTGGTTGGATTGTGACCTCAACTCACACCACCTCATCATAACTCTAAACCACTTCACCACTCTACAACTGAACTGTAAACCACTATTTAATTGACTAATAGTCCATCAGCCTTGCTTCCACATGGGCTAGAATTTTTAGGAGGCATAAGCATTAGATGTTCATATTTAATAATTACATGTAACAAAAATTACTTGATCTGCATGATGGGCCAATATGCATATTCACTTTACCTAGTTTTTGTATATTAATATTAATAGAAGTGAGTAATTTAAAAACTATATGCAAAATATGGTTATTTAAACTCTTTTGTAATAACAAATGTGGTAGTTTAGATATAGATGTGAACCGATACTTTAGTTTTTTTTAATAATGCTAGACTTATTATTTATATGCACGGAACTCAATATATCTTGGAATCCAAGACATCGTATTTATTGTTAGACTCGAGCTGTTCTAACTCATATGGTCAAGGGTCCTCAATCCATGTTACATGCGAAATATGGAGGTGTGGGGACAGTCTGGAGGTAAGAAAAAGAGATGGGAAAAAACCCTTCACTCTTTAATATTAGGTATAGAATTATAGATTATACTTGGCCAAATGGGCTAGACCCGCTACGCCGGCACTAGCATGGCACTAAGAAGCACGGCTCGAGCACGACCCGGCACGAGGCCCATCGTGCCCGTGCCTGGCACGGCCCGGTGGTAGTTCCGTGCCTGGGCCGCAACTTCAGCCTGCCGTGCCGGCCCGGGCGCGGCACGGTTAATGGGTTGGCACTATAGTGGCCCGATCCATATAAACCGTTGGATGTTTGATATTCTTCCTCGGCTGTTGGATTGGATGTACTCGATTGGAAAACCCTAGACTAAAGACACTTCTCCCGATCCCTCCCCTGCGCCGCTATCGCTCGCTTCGAGGAGGCAGAACCCGCACCGCTCTCTCTCGTAGTCTCGCTTGCTCGCAAGCCACTCGCCCGCTCCTCACTCTTACACGCTTCCCCGACATGCCATCCACCTCTCTCTTGCCGCGTCGAAGGCTAGTCGCCGGGGCAGGCCACCACCACTTCCCCCTCGCTCGCTCCCCTTCCTCTTTCTCGCTCGCTCGGCTCTCTCCCATTGTCGTCGCTCCCAGTGACGGCGTCCTCCTCTCATACGGCGACGCGGGGCCACGGGAACGGCAACGACGACGCGACAATGGTGACCGCGAGGTCGCTCCCCGTGTGGAGCTGCAATGCTCAGGCCAACGCGGGCACGCCGGGCTGCCGTGCTCGACGGCACGGCACGACACGACTAACCGGTGATAGGGCCGTGCCTGGGCCGAGGTCTCGGCACGGCGGCACTATCAGGCACGGCACGGCTAAGCTGTCGTGCCGCATCGTGCCGTGCCAGTGCCATGCCGGGCGGCCCGATTGTCCAAGTATATTATAGATATAGGATACATAATAGGTATATGTAAGTGCATCAATCCTATTAGTGGGTTTTGGTGAATAGGTGACGGTGCATATAAAGAGCTAAGGATGTTTCATGAGCATTTCAATTATATACTGATGTGAAAAGTGTAAAAGAAAACATGAGACCCCTCATTTCTTACTCCAAAGAAAGATGTGGCAACACGTTTCAAAGTGAAAGAAGTTCGGTTTTATTTCAAATTTATTTGAACTTCACTTGAGTATAGGATGCCGGACCACTAAGAGGGATCGAAGTGTCATTACTTGCATGTGTCCTAAGTCCTCGATGGATCGCTAACATAAACCTTAGACACCCTAAAATAGCCACCTCTTGTTAACTTTACCAAGAGCTGTTTTTCACTGTATGCCCGAATATTCCAGCTCTGGACCGGAATTTCAAGACCCTGGAAATTTCAAGGCTATGGCTAAGGGGCTGGCAATTTGTGGCCAACCCTTCGCAGGTTGCTGGCAGAGCATTTACCTGATATGCCAGGCCCCACCTAGGATATTCAGGCTAACCTAGATCTGAGAAAGAAGCGCACTGTCTAAGCGCGTGTTTAGTTGGCTGGATTTTGGAATTTGGGCTACGGTAGCACTTTCGTTTTTATTTGGCAAATAGTGTTCAATCATGGACTAATTAGGCTCAAAATGTTCGTCTCGCAATTTCCAACCAAACTGTGCAATTAGTTTTTTTTCGTCTACATTTAATGCTCCATGCATGTATCGCAAGATTCGATGTGATGGCTACTGTAGCACTTTTTTGAAATTTGGGGTGGGAACTAAACACGCGCTAAGCTTTAGGGGGGGTGATATTCCGAGGCCAAGAATATCCGGGGTGGATCTGGGTGCTGCGCCAACGGTCAGCTGAAGGTAGGGAGTGAATATATTTTCACTCTTCCTCCTTCCTCTCTCTCTCTCTCTCTCTGGCCACTTTTGAAGCTCCCAACAACTTTGAGACAAAGGTCTTCAACTTTCTCCCTCTCCCACATTCTTCTCTCACAAAGTTTAGATCCCCATCTTTGAGAGTGAGATTGGAGTGAGTTCTTCGTGCTTGCAACTCTGGGAGTAAGATCCATCTCTTGAGCACTTGTGGCACCCGCCGATGATTTGTTTTTTTTTTTTGTTCTGTTACTCGTGGGTTCTTGGAGCCCTAACAGGCTAGGTGTTGCCTAGTGATACCCTCATCTCTTGCTTGTGATTTGCTCCGGGGAATTTGTATTACCTATTTGTTCTAGTGATATTCCCGGCTCGATCTTTGTGGTTGCTAGGGAAAGAGGGGTGTTGAAAGAGACTCTAAAGGCCTTTGTGGTCGCCTGAACAATGGGGACGTAGGCACAAGTTTGTGATGTGGCCGAACCTCGGATAAATCTTGTGTCCCCGTGTGCTTGTGACCTTGTGTTTTCATATTTTATATTATTTAGTGTGGTGGCCAGATCTATATATTGTGTGTAGGTGGTGGAGCAAGCGAAAACGTGGAATCACTTTGTACTACATCTCTACATGTGTGGTGAAATCAATTTAGCATTTGAGCAATTTACTTTTCATAACCCTAGCTAGTTCATTTTCCTCTGGGGCTCAAAAGTTCGGTCCTCCCCGAAATTTTTGGCAAGTGTGGAAATTCCAATTGGGACCGAAAATTCCGATACCCAGATATAATCCGCTGCAAAAGTTTTTACATTTCATATTACACCCATTCATCGCCCCCTCTAGGCATTGTGATCCTTTTAGTATAGATATAGATCAAGATTATTAATCTTCCTATTTCCATTTCCACACTTGCTTGAACCTGAAAAAAAAACAACACGAAAAAACAAAAAAAATGGAATTGTATATTTGTTACACCCCTCTGTCCTAAATCATATATCGTTTTGGCTTTTCCACATACATAGCTTTTGCTATGCACCTAGATATGAGATATGTCTAAATACATAATAATTGTGTATCTAAAAAGCTAAAATGAACTATAAATTAGAATGGAGGGAGTATTATATTATTCATCTTACTAGCTATTTCTATTTCCACGTTTGCTTGAGCTTGAAAAAAATCAATACGGAGAAAAACAAAAAAAATAGAGCTGGAGGAACAGAACGAAAAACAAAAAACAGAACGGTAGCAACAGGGCAGAATGGAGGAGCAGACGGACTCTCGGCTCCCGCCCCCTATTGTGTGGCTCACGGACTGCTTCTCTGTGCAACTCAGAAAAAAAATAAAGGATACGGCTAGCGCTCGGACGTCCGGACGGACGCCTGCGCCCGGACGCCTGCGGCTGCTGGTCTGCTGCGCTGCTCGCCTGCCTTTCCGACTGCTCGCCCGCGTCGCTCTATGGGGACAGCCCTCGCCCGCCTCGGTTCCCACACGCACGTGGGGACCGCCTGCGGCTGTGGGACCGCTCCGCTTGCACCCGCTTCCCTCGTCTACTTGCAACATGTGCAACATCCTGATCTACTTTTGTAACATATAGATGAAACACATATAACATACGTCAGAAACAAGCTGAAACACTTGCAACATACGTCTGAAACACTTGAAAAACAACTAAAAACACTTGAAGATCATTGCAAACATACGCAACATCTAGATAAAACACTTTGCAACATATGTGCGAAACATAACACACTTGCAACATATGTCTGAAAAAATAGATGAAACATTAGGAACAGACGCTTGTAACATACGTGTGCAACCATTGCAACATATGCAACATCCATATGAAACACTTGAAACATACATCTGAAACAACTGAAACACTTGAAACATAGGCTTGTCACATGTGTGAAAACGCTTGAAACACTTAAACACAACGTCCCTGGTGGCCATGGCCTACCTTGTGGGGAACTGCAGTGGCCAGCAAGCGCGGATCAGGAGGACGTCGAGAACAACAGCCTAGCATACACCTTCGCTGCTGGACTTCCCTTCCTGTCGTGGTGTCTTCGACTGGCAGCAGGAGACGATGTAAAGGCCGACGACGACCTCCTACTAGTGGCGTCAGGTTGGTGGTGGCCCGGTGATGCCACGGCCGCGACCGGCGATATAGAGTAAGGCGCGGCAGGGGATCGCCCTGCAGCGTGATGGGGGGAAGCGCACGACACGGTGGAGGAAGGGGGTGCGGCGGGATGGAGTGAGGCGAGCCATGAGTGGATGCAAGTCTGAAGAAGAGGCAGAGCAAGAGACATTGTTGGTGGAAGGCTGAGAAATGAGTGGATAAGAATTAACGTAGAGAATAAATGGGTGAGATAGTTTGGTGTCCATTCGATAATTTTGGGAGGGCCGGACGCTCTTGTTGTAGCATTTCCGAAAAATAAAATCGGACTTATTGGGACGGTCCTTAGGATATGGGAAAAACAAAATTAAAACAGAACGATCTCCTCGGCAGAAAAAAAAAACAGGAAAACAAAAATAAAAAGGTCCGAAATCAAAGAAATTCTTCGTGGCTTAATAATAGTAGAAGTAAGATAATGATACAATTAGACGCAGAATTAGAAATTTATTTTTACTGTAATGAGTAATGAGCTAATATTTGGTCAATGTTTGGCATGTAGCCACGTACTAGAGCGGTAGAGGGAATTGGTCCCAACAAAATCCCTCCATCACTTCACTCGAAGATTCATACGCACCTGGTCCCCCTCGTGTGTCAGCACCGAGGGCCCGCACGTGAAAGGATTGGTCCGTGTGAGTCCGTGCATACTTCTCTTCCCCTGAACTGGGAGCGGGGCTGTGTTTAGATCGTGAATTTTGAGAATTGAGAATTTGGCTACCGTAGTACTTCCGTTTTTATTTAGTAATTAGTGTTCAATTATAGACTAATTATGTTTAAAACGTTCGTCTCGCAATTTTCAATCAAACTGTGCAATTAATTTTTTTTTCGTCTATATTTAATACTCCATGCACGTATCGCAAGATTCGATGTGATAGCTACTGTAGCACTTTTTGGGAATTTGGTTGGAACTAAACAAGCACCCAGCTTATTGACTTGCCAACTCCAGTGATTTGACTTGTCAACTCCAGTGATTGCAAAATGCTGAAATTATACGTACTACGTGTCGGAATGCGAGCATTTTTTTTATAAAACTGGGCTCCACTTGTTAATTACTCGAAAGAGAAATGTTTGACTTCGAACTTGCTCCAATTGTTCTCGGATTTCCAATATATATATATATATATATATATATATATATATATATATATATATATATATATACCGTAGTCATTTTGATTTTTTGTTGTCTAGACCTATACTATATGTATCTAGATATATAGAACAGACTTGCAATTTGAAAAGGATAATAAAGTAGTAAAAAAAGAAAATTACTTTCTTCCGTCTCACTCTCTCCTCTGTCTGTCCAACACTCACACATCTTTTGTTTCTTGTCATCATCGTCATTCCCCACTCTCACCCTTCCTATTTTGAGCTTTTCAATTTTTTGGCGCGTCATTTCCTCACTCTCACTCTCCTCTTCAGTTAATATTAAAGAAGGAAAATTATTTCTTCTGTCACACTCTCACATGTCTGTCCATATTCCACACTCTTATTATATTTCTTGATTCGTCATCCTCCCTCTTTCACCCTTCCCATTTTAAGTTTTTCTTTCCTTGGTTCATCATCCATCACTCTTACCATTCTAATTTTGAGTTTTTTTATTTCTTTGGTTCGTCGTTTCTCACTTTCACCCTTCTCATTTTGAGTTTGGGCTTGCAAAACCTTTGTCCACGTCCCACCAGGCCTCCACTCATATCATGCCCTACTCATCTGAGCCCGGTCTGTTGCGGCACGTGAGCAGGCATGTGGCCCACTTTTCATCTTTTTTAAACTCACAATAAGTCCACACAATAGGCATTTAATTATTTAAGTTGAGTCAGTCTCACGTCTATTTCCCATACCAGATTAATCCTTTATTGCACAAGCATTTATTATGGGTCTTGAAATTTATTTGATTTAAGGTAGCCCAAGCCCAATTAAATTTAACAAAAATCAGCCGTACTTGTTTATTATCACTAGTAGAGAACAGACCTTTCATCCGAGGTTAAAATGGGCTCTAGTCCCGGCATTTTTTGCGCCCGGGACTAGAGAGACCTTTAGTCCCGGTTGGTGTCTCCAACCGGGACTAAAGGTCCCTGCCCAACGGCTACTGCGCTCGGCACAGTGACAGGGGACCTTTAGTCCCGGTTGGAGACACCAACCGGGACTAAAGGTGGACCCTTACTCCCGGTTGGAACCACCAACCGGGACTAAAGGGTTTACCTTTAGTCCCGGTTGGTGTTACCAACCGGACTAAAAGTCCCCAACCTTTAGTCCCGGTTGGTAACACCAACCGGGACTAAAGGTCCCCCGATGGGTTAGTTCAAAAGGGAAGCATCACATCTTTTGTCAGATGTGTTGTGTAGGTGGGGTGATAAGCTACGCGCGAGGCAATGCATGAGGTCTTGGGTTCGAATCTCACGGGACGCAGCGGTGGGAGGCATTATTTTTTAAAGCTGGGAGGACCTTTAGTCTCGATTGGTGACCTTTAGTCCCGGTTCCTGACCCGGGACTAAAGGACCCCCTTTAGTCCCGGATGCTTGCTCCCGGGTGGGGAACCAGGACTAGAGGGGTTCCCCACCGGGAGTAAAGCTTTGTTCTGTACCAGTGTATTATTGGCATGAGCACCAAACAATAAACTGTACATTCTACTGTTGTGCACGAACATGTTTGATAGTATAATTTAGAGTATCACGTGTGATTGTTTCTCTCATAAAAATTCCTAGGACTTCATATTACATTTCTAAAATATGGTGTCCACTTCAACCCAGTGAAAGGAAAACCAGGAGTTGCACAGTCCAGCCGTATACAAATCTAAGAGTAGTGCTGCAAGCTAAAAAAAACGAACTTAGAATATTTACTCCAATAAATACTATCCGTACGACGACCCTACATACGTATGCATGGTCTGTCGTCTACTTGTCTCTACATTATGGAGCAGCTGGTGGTGTCTTGCTCCGGCTGGTAGCCGTACCACGAGTAGCCGGCAGGGTGGTCGTAGACGACGGTGACCGAGTGCGGCGGCGGGTACGCGGGCACGACGGTGGCCGGCGGCTTCTTGTCGTCCTTCTTGGCCTCGCCGACCTGCAGCAGGTGCGCGGGCCCCACCTTCTTGCGCAGCGCGCTGGTGAGCTTGACGGAGTCGACGCCCTCGCCCACGACGACGACCTTGTCCCTGCCTTCGCCGTCGAGCGCCACGGAGTCGACGCCGCCCGTGGCCGCCACCACCGCCATGGCCTTGGACCGGCACTTGTCGCAGCTCATCTGCACCTTGATCACGATCTTTTGCTGCACCAAGGTCCAGGACATGCGCCGACGACATTAATATAATATAATAATTCAGGCTTTCATCTGAAACTTTATTGGAACGAAGCTAGTAATAAAACACTACTACGTGCTGCAGCTGCAAACAATCAAGGAGGCTATGGCATGTGTACCTTCATTTTGCTGAGGCTCTGAGCTGTGTGAAGGTCCTTGATCGAATTGGGGATATATTTCTTGTGAGAGAGCTGTAGGTTGTTGGAGAAAGAGACGAAGTGGGGGGAGCAAGAGTTTCATGTCCTGCTAGCAATGTCCCGTGCCGTGGAGTATTTATTATATATCGATGGATGACTGGGTCTTACTCCTGTGTCTTAAAATAAATGTTATTCTCACTTTATAAGGAGTTACATATTTTTAACTTAATTTGATCAAATATATATAAGAAGTATTAATATTTGTAATGTATAATTAGTATCATTAGATGGATCAGTTCAATATATTTCATAATTAGTATCATTAGTTTTTTTTCTGGCTTCACTATTTGTAGGCATGGCCAAGTCTAAATGACCTTAGTTGTGTCAAAACGCACTTTGGGGAGTCATTATTCGGGCACAATTGTTGGCCCTGGGATCTCCCGCATAGGTGAGCTGACCGCTCACCGGCGTTGCCGACCACACACTATGGCTAGAGGTTGTGTCGGTGCGAAAAGTGACCAACAAATAAATATTTATAGTTTTGACGTGCGTTGTGATCGGATGTGGCCTAGCACTCAATGACACAGGATTTATACTGGTTCAGGCAACGTGCCCAACGTCCAGTTTCAGTCGATCGGTGACTTTATTCCTGAGCCCAGGTACTCGAAGTTTGTTGTGGGGTTACAAACGAATAGGAATGAAAAGGGAGGGGTGTTAGAGGCCCAGTCGGACTTTAAACTGAATGGGAAAGAGTGACGGGTGATCTAACGTGCGCTAAGTATTAGAGCATATGCTCTATATAGCTTTCGAGCTCTAGAACTATTGATCTGTTCGAGTTCTCAGGCCGTTGAGTGCTCGAATCATCTAGCCTTTTTTTTTCTTTCGAGAGCCAGAGAGGCTTTTAGGAGAGAGCTCATCCCCTTTTACAGTTGAAGGGGGTGGCCTTACAAGTCAGAGAAAGAGGGAGAGAGAGTATATACGTGTGCTCCCTAGTCTTGTTGCCCACGCTGTCGGGTACGAGACGGTTATAGGTGCCCACAACACTGTTTATGTTCAGACACACCTGGTAGGCTCTACCGTGTTCGCCTGGTACGGCAAATGTCGGCGCCTACAATATTGTTTGTGTTTTGACACGTCTGTAAGGTTGTATAGTATCTGTCTGGTATGGCCTGGTTGTACAGTGTCCGTCTGACATGGCCTGGAATTGAACGAAGTGCCGTCTAGGTTGATTGATGTGCAGGGGCAATGTAAGAGACACTGGAGAGCTTAGCAATTGCTTGCCCTAGTGGGTGATGGGTGCCTGACTGGGTGTAAAGTGATACTGGTAGCAGCACTTGTACTCCGGTGATGGCAAACTCTGTCTGGGAGTTAGCCCGCACCACATGTGATTAGTTTTCTAGTTCATGACTTGACCTTGCATTAATTGCCGCCAACGCGCTGCGGCAGTGGAAACTGGCAACCGTGTTTCAGAGCACACGCACACCCATGGTGTGATGGCTGATGATAGATAGTACTACAAGTCAGCGGCCAGGAAGCACGCTGCCTATATAACATCCGTTTCTGCATGCAACGATGTTAAAATAGTGAAATGGTTGGGGAAAATGCGATTTTATTCGACCAAGAAAAGACATGAAAAACTATGGGTTCGCCTGTGCTTCATTGCTGGCGGCTGGCGCGAGCATGAAAACCGGCGGTGCTAGCTTTTGCATTGCATTGTTCAACAAAGATTTTGTGCTCCCTGAGGTTGGTGGCCAAGGGCGCAAATGGGTCAGGTACTGATGATAGCACGTCGCTATGTACCTCCTCTATTGCTTGTTCTGATCCGGCCAGCTCCTCTCTCTTGGGAGCAATTGTCCCAACTAATCATGGCCTTTTTTTTCTTTTTTTTTCTCTCGAATAGACAAAAGATTTGCGTATCATTATAATTAAGAAGAGTTTAACCGTACGAAAAGACAAAAGATGCTTTGTGTAGTTTAAGATGGATGATTCTGTGCTTTGGGCATTACCATCGAAGGCTGCCAGCCGCTGGATTCATAGACCTACTTTGTTGTTCTTGCCAGGCTTATCGCTGCTGCCTCGTCCAAATGTGATCCTATGCCTCGAAGAGGCACTACAATGCCAAGATATTTGTTAGCTGCATGCTTACAAAAATATTCAGTAAGATCTTATTTCTTGAGAATATTTTACATTACATTTTCCTTAGTTATAGATATAAAAAAAACTATACTCTCCTCGTATTGCACAGGCGAAGGTAAGACTTGCCACTAACACCATTCCCCAGACCCCGCACAGAGCGGGAGCTCTCTGCACTGGGTACGTCCTTTATACATGGACCAATGTCATTCTCGGTAAATTACAGATACACTCTATGTCAGTGGTGGCACCGCCTTTTCTTACTATTTGAATCTCAAAATCGAAGAGGCCCAACCATTTTACTCCAGGTAAGACCTATGCAGCACTATGCTAAGAACTCATAAAATTAATTTGCACATTATTATATCTCTGTTACCTCGGTCTAAAAATACCAGCTTCAGACTATATGATCCATGCTCATGGAAATTTAATGAGCTCATGAAACAGGTTCAAAGATCAGCCCGTTTACATAGAACGACCTCCACCATCTGAGGAACAGCCACCTAGGCAGATACAAGTTACTCCGCTACAACACAAACATGTTGCAGAGCTAAATAGCATAGACCCAATTGATTTTGCGGTGCCCCCCTCCGCGGGATGTTCGTACACCACGGCCGTCGGCTGCGGGTACTGCTGGTAGTACCACGGGCTCGACACGACGAACTCGGGCAGCGCGGTGGCGGTGGCGGCCGGAGGATTGTCGCCGCCGCCCCCCTCCTTCTTGGCTTCGGCGACCTGCACGATCTCTGCAGATCCGACCTTCCTGCGCAGTGCGTTGGTGAGCTTGACGGAGTCGACGTCGTCGCCCACGACGACAACCTGGTCCCTGCCGTCGCCCGCGAGCGACACGGAGTCCACCCCGCCCGTGGCCGCCACCAGCGCCAGCGCCTTGGATCGGCACCGGTCGCACTCCATCTGCACCCTGATCACGATCTTTTGCTGCGGCAAGGACGGAGAGCATGCATGTATGCCCAGTTCAGTACCACTGTAGTAAAAGAGGAAAGACGATGGCGATGGAGACATGCATTTCAGGAAGAGGAAAGTGATGATTCGGCATTCACCTTCATCGCCGGTTCTCCTGATCGGCGAGCGGATTGCGCTCCAAGCCTCGGAATTGAACGAAGTGCCGTCTAGGGTGGAGAGCTTAGCAATTGCTTGCCCTGGTGGGTGGTGGGTGGTGGGTGCCTGACTGGGTGTAAAGTGATACTGGTAGCAGCACTTGGACTCCAGCTAGTGATGGCAAACTCTGTCTGGGAGTTGTTAGCCCGCACCACATGTGATTAGTTTTATAGTTTATGACTTGACCTTGCATTAATTGCCGCCAACGCGCTGCGGCTGTGGAAACCGTGTTTCAGAGCACACGCACACCCATGGTGTGATGGCTGATGATAGTACTACAAGTCAGCGGCCACGAAGCACGCTGCCTATAACAACCGTTTCTGCATCAACGATGTTAAACTAATGAAATGGTTGGGGAAAATGCGATTTTATTCGACCAAGAGAAGACATGAAAAACTATGGGTTCGCCTGTGCTTCATTTCATTGCTGGCGGCTGGCGCGAGCATGAAAACCGGCGGTGCTAGCTTTGCATTGCATTGTTCAACAAAGATTTTGTGCTCCCTGAGGTTGGTGGCCAAGGGCGCAAATGGGTCAGGTACTGATGATAGCACGTCGCTATGTACCTCCTCTATTGCTTGTTCCGATCCGGCCAGCTCCCCTCTCTTGGGAGCAATTGTCCCAACTAATCACGGTCTTTTTTTTCCTCTCGAATAGGCAAAAGATTTGCGTATGATTATAATTAAGAAGAAGAGTTTTACCGTATAAATGACACGCTTCTGATGAGCGCGCTAGGCGTTTCATGGAATAGTCCATCCAACCCTGCTTCCACAAGGGCAAAAATTTTAAAAGACATAAGCATGAGATGTTCATGTTTAATACTTAGAAGTAAAAAAATGACTTATATTAATTTGCATGTTTTTTTACTTTCTAACACAAGTTGCATATAAATATTATGAAATATCTATACAATTATGATAAATTTGTCAATTATTGTTTTAAATGTTTTTTTCACCCATAAGACCACATCCAAGGTTTTTCCCCTATGCAATGGCACCTCCACATATCTTCAATAAGCATTTAGTTGAAACCTTAGTGTAATTTATGGTGATTTTTGTTGAAGCCTATGTCTCATGACATTATGAATCTATATTTAAATTTTCAAACTTTGATCTGATTAGTTGCTATAAATTTTTATCGCCAAGTTAAATTGAATGCTTATTATATCTTGCCAATAGGGTAGGTCCCAAAATATGGACTTCTTCTTCCACATGGGTGCGTGACCGTTAGCGTCGTTCGGAACAAGTTGGCTTCCATGTCCTTTTCCAAAGACGACTTTCACATCATTGACCATATCGAGTACATCCTCACCGGTTCGGTTGCGAGGCTTGGTCAGGTGGTCTGCCTTCCCTTTAAAATGCTTGCCTTTCTTTCTTACGGGGTGATTTGCAGGAAGAAATCGACGATGGCCAAGGTACACGACCTTTCGACATTTTTTCAAGAATACACCTCTAATATCACCGAAGCAGTGTGTGCATGCATTATATCCCTTGTTTGACTGTCCTGAAAGATTACTTAGAGCAGGCCAATCATTGATTGTTACGAACAACAATGCTCGCAGATCAAAGTGTTCCTGTTTGTACTCATCCCACACACGTACACCTTCTTTATTCCACAAAATGAGAAGTTCGTCAATAAGTGGTCTCAGGTACACATCGATGTCATTGCCAGGTTGCTTCGGGCCTTGGATGAGCACAGGCATCATAATGAACTTCCGCTTCATGCATAACCAAGGAGGAATGTTGTAGATACTTAGAGTAACAGGCCAAGTGCTATGACTACTGTTCTGCTCTCCAAAAGGATTGATACCATCTGTACTTAAAGCAAACCTTAAGTTTCTTGCGTCATTTGCAAACTCCGGGAATTCTCTGTCGATTGCTCTCCACTAGGACCCATCAGCAGGGTGTCTCAACATATTGTCTACCTTACGGTCTTCTTTGTGCCATCACAACAATTTTGCATGTTCTTTGTTTCTGAACAGACGTTTCAAGCGTGGTATTATAGGAGCATACCACATAACCTTGGCAGAGATTTTCTTCCGCGGACGTTCGCCCTCAACATCACTAGGGTCATCTCGCCTGATCTTATACCGCGACGCATGGCATACCGGGCATGCATCCAATTTCTCGTACTCTTTGCCACGGTACAGGATGCAGTCATTAGGACATGCATGTATCTTCTCTATTTCTAGCCCCATAGGACAGACAACTTGTTTTGCTTCGTAGGTAGTGGCGGGCAATTCATTGTCCTTCGGAAGCATCTTCTTTTGGATTTTTAGTAACTCTCCAAATCCCTTGTCAGATACACCATTCTTTGCCTTCCATTGCAGCAATTCTAGTGTGGTTCCCAACTTTTTCTGCCCTACATCACAAGTTGGGTACAACAATTTCTTGTGATCTTCTAGCATCCGCTCGAACTTGATCTTCTCCTTTTCACTTTCACATTCTCTTTGTGCGTCATGAATGACCTGAGAAAGATCATTAGCCGGCTCATCTTCTGCGGCTACCTCTTCTTCAGCTTCTCCCATTGCAGTATCATTGAAGCACGCACCATCGGGAATAATATCATTGTCGTCCCATTGTTCTTCTTCACCTTCTTCCATTACAACACCGGTTTCTCCGTGCTTTGTCCAACAAATATAGTTTGGCATGAAACTCGACTTGAACAAGTGTGAATGAAGAGTCCTTGAGCAAGGATATTCCACCGTATTCTTATATATGGCACATGGGCAGCACATGAAACCATCGCGTTTGTTTGCCTCGGCCGCACGTAACAAAGAATGTACGCCGTCAATGAACTCTTGGGAGCGGCGATCAGCATTATACATCCAATGATGGCTCATCTGCATTACATGACATAAATACCATATTAAAACCTAGATCATAATTAATTATTTATACAACATGCGTGCCACCACAAAAGATACAAATTTATGAAAGCATCGCTATAATGTAGACAATCCCAACTACCACTAAAAGAACTAAAGCAAAAATACATTTAAGGAGCATAAGGATTTCGCGACCAATCTCAACTAAAACAGACAGATCCCCCGATTGTGCAACATCTTTGGGCTTCTTCGGCTGGATCACTGCCTCATTAGCCGCCGTATCTGCCTGTTGTGCAAGATATTTTTGCACGAGTTCAACATACTCTTCCTCCCAGTAGAAGCCTGAACATCGTCCACTGCCATCCCACTGAAATTAAAACAAAAAATTAGAACTTTAATCACAACCATCATGAAAATAGGTATAAACTAACCATAATCATTAAATACAATAAAATAACTCACATTGCGATCCGGACACTTGTAGAAGATACGATCCTTGTTGGGACCCTCCTTTTTCACTCGGTACTCCATCACAATCTTCGTCTCATCACGACACTTGCCGCATGGAATGAGAGGGAGGCCCGGCCTAAGTCGCTTTGGAAACCCATGAGAGGCCGAGGACCCGGAAGCAGTTGCCATCTACTCTCTATACTCATTTTTTAATACACTATAAATTTCTCCTTTTATAAACAAATAAAATTAAGAAACTATAAAATTATCTAGATCTCTATACTCATTTTTAATACATTATAGCTCAAAAACATGTTTTAATAAATAACCATCCGTACTAGTTGACCTTGCTTACGTGATCATCTCGGCGAGCATTTCTCCACCGGACGGCACCGTACTTGGTCAAGGAAGAGCTCCGATTCTACGAGGAAGGGAACATGGTCTTCCACGACCGTTGTCGCTCTCCCCCGTAGAATCAAAGCTCCTCCTTGATATCCGTTACCGCTCGGCAGAGAACATGATCGTCGAGATGAACACGGTCCGCATGTTCAACTAATACGGATTTTCTATAATTTTCTAACTATTTTCTAAGTTTATATTTATATATACTACGTTTAGGTATGGTGATTGATAGACTACTGCGATGATATCGGGACATGTGAATAAATAACCATCCGTACTAGTTGACCTTGCTTACGTGATCATCTCGGCGAGCATTTCTCCACCGGACGGCACCGTACCTGGTCAAGGAAGAGCTCCGATTCTACGAGGAAGGGAACACGGTCTTCCACGACCGTTGTCGCTCTCCCTCGTAGAATCAAAGCTCCTCCTTGACGTCCGTTACCGCTCGGCAGAGAACATGCTCGCCGAGCTGAACACGGTCCGCAAGTTCAACTAGTACGGATTTGCTATAATTTTCTAACTATTTTCTAAGTTTATATTTATATATACTTTAACCTTCTTTCATGTAAATATGCAAGCTTGAAGTGATTTTGAGCTCAAATTGCTTACAAATGAAAAAAACCACAATAAAGAACCATAAATATATATAGTGAACAAAATGGCATAAGAAAATGGTGAAAAATGAGAGTATGAGATTGGTAACCTTTACAACTGAAGAAACGACGGAGGAATCGAAGAAATCGACGGAGGAATCGAAGAATGGATGGAGGAACAATGGAGGGAGGGAGGAAGCAAGAACACTAGTGCAGTGAGCTTCAAAATGTGCTGAGCTCGGGCTCGGGGAGGAAGAAGGAGACGGCCAATATATAAAGGGAGAACATTTAGTCCCGGTTGGTGAATCCAACCGGGAGTAAAGGTAACTTTCCAACCCCGGGCGCAGCCACGGCCCGGGAGTAGACTTTTACTCCTGGTTGGATCCACCAACCGGGAGTAAAAGTATACCTTTAGTCCCGGTTGGTGGCTCCAACCGGGACTAATGGTCCCTGCCACCTCTGTCTAGCGCAGTAGCCGTTGGGCAGGGACCTTTAGTCCCGGTTGGAGCCACCAACCGGGACTAAAGGTATTTCTAGTCCCGGGCGCAAAAAATTCCGGGACTAGAGCCCATTTTGGCCGAGGATCAAAGGTCTGTTCTCTACTAGTGGAGTGAGTTCATCGTGCTTGTGACTCTAGGAGTAAGATCCATCTCTCGAGCACTTGTGGCACCCGCCGGTGATTTGTTTTTTTTTGTTCCGTTACTCGTGGGTTCTTGGAGCCCTAACAGGCTAGGTGTTGCCTAGTGATACCCTCATCTCTTGCTGGTGATTTGCTCCCGGAAGTTTGTATTACCTATTTGTTCTAGTGATATTCCCGGCTTGATCTTTGTGGTTGCTAGGAAAAGAGGGGTGTTGAAAGAGACTCTAAAGGCCTTTGTGGTCGCTTGAACAATGGGGACGTAGGCACAAGTTTGTGATGTGGCCGAACCTCGGATAAATCTTGTGTCCCCGTGTGCTTGTGACCTTGTGTTTTCATATTTTATATTATTTAGTGTGGTGGCCAGATCTATATATTGTGTGTAGGTGGTGGAGCAAGCAAAAACGTGGAATCACTTTGTACTACATCTCTACGGCCCCGTTCGCTTCGCTGAAAAAATAAGCCGAAACATTGTTCTGGCTAATTTATGGTGAGAGAAAAATACTGTTCCAGCTAAAAAAACAAGCTGAAAAGTACGTATTATAAGACAAGCGAATAGGGCCTACATGTGTGGTGAAATCAATTTAGCATTTGAGCAATTTACTTTTCATAACCCTAGCTAGTTCATTTTCCTCTGGGGCTCAATAGTTTGGTCCTCCCCGAAATTTTTGGCAAGTGTGGAAATTCCAATTGGGACCGAAAATTCTAATACCCTGATATAATTCGCTGCAAAAGTTTTTACATTTCATATTACACCTATTCACCACCCCTCTAGGCATTCTGATGCTTTTAGTATAGATATAGATCAAGATTATTAATCTTCCTATTTCCATTTCCACACTTGCTTGAACCAAGAAAAAAACATGACGAAAAAACAAAAAAAATGGAATTGTATATTTGTTACACCCCTCTGTCCTAAATCATATATCGTTTTGGCTTTTCCAGCTACATAGCTTTTTGCTATGCACCTAGATATGAGATATGTCTAAATACATAATAATTGTGTATCTAAAAAGCTAAAATGACCTATAATTAGAATGGAGGGAGTATTATATTATTCATCTTACTAGCTATTTCTATTTCCACATTTGCTTGAGCTTGAAACAAATCAATACGGAGAAAAACAAAAAAATAGAGCTGGAGGAACAGAACGGAAAACAAAAAACAGAACGGTAGAACAGGGCGGAATGGAGGAGTGGACGGACTCTCGGCTCCTGCCCCCTGTTGTGTGCCACATGGTCTGCTGTGCTGCCCACCTGCCTGCTCTTTCACCTACCTGTCCGACTGCTCCCCTGTGTCGCTCCATGGGGACTGCCCTCGCCCGCCTCGCTTCCCACACGCACGTGGGGACCTCCTGCGGCTGCGGGACCGCTCCGCTTGCCCCTGCTTCCCTCGTCTACTTGCAACATGTGCAACATCCTGATCTACTTTTGCAACATCTAGATGAAACACATGGAAAATATGTCAGAAACAGCTAAAACACTTGCAACATACGTCCGAAAACACTTGAAAAAAAACAACTGAAAACACTTGAAGATCATTGCAAACTTATGCAACATCCAGATAAAACACTTTGCAACATATGTGCGAAACATAACACGCTTGCAACATATGTCTGAAAAAATAGATGAAACATTGGGAACAGGCGCTTGTAACATACGTGTGCAACCACTGCAACATATGCAACATCCATATGAAACACTTAAAACATACATCTAAAACAATTGAAATACTTGAAACATAGGCTTGCAACATGTGTGAAAACGCCTGAAACACTTAAACACAACGTCGCCGGTGGCCATGGCCTACCTTATGGGTAACTGCAGTGGCCAGCAAGCGCGGATCAGGAGGACGTCGAGAACAACAGCCCAGCATACAGCTCCGCTGTCGGACTTCGCTTCCTGTCATGGTGTCTTCGGCTTGCCGCAGGAGACGATGTAAAGGCTGACGACGACCTCCTACTAGTGGCGTCAGGTTGGTGGTGGCCCGATGACACCACGGCCGCGACCAGCGATATGGAGTAAGGCGCAGCAGGGGATCGGCACGCGGCGTGATGGGGGGAAGCGCACAGCACGGTGGAGGAAGGGGGTGCGGCGGGATGGAGTGAGGCGAGCCGTGAGTGGATGGAAGTCTAAAGAAGAGGCAGAGCGAGAGATGGTGTTGGTGGAAGGCTGAGAAATGAGTGGATAAGAATTAACGTAGAGAATAAGTGGGTGAGATAGTTTGGTGTCCATTCGATATTTTTTAGAGGACTGGACACTCTTGTTGTAGCATTTCCGAAAAATAAAATCGGACTAATTGGGACGGTCCTTAGGATATGGGAAAAACAAAATTAAATCAGAACGATCTCCTCGGCCGAAAAAAAAACAGCAAAACAAAAATAAAAAGGTCCGAAATCTAAGAAATTCTTGGTGGCTTAATAATAGTAGAAGTGAGATAATGATACAATTAGACGCAGAATTAGAAATTTTATTTTAACTGTAATGAGTAATGAGCTAATATTTGGTCCCTGTTTGGCATGTAGCCACGTACTAGAGCGGTAGAGGGAATTGGTCCCAACAAAATCCCTCCATCACTTCACTCGAAGATTCATAGGCACCTGGTCCTCGTGGGTCAGCGTCGAGGGCTCGCACGTGAAAGGATTTGTCCGTGTGAGGCCGTGCATACTTCTCTTCCTCTGAACTGGGAACCAGCTTATTGACTTGTCAACTCCAGTGATTGCAAAATGCTGAAATGTATACGTACTACGTGTCGGAATGCGAGCATTTTTTTTTATTAAACTGGGCTCCACTTGTTACTCGAAAGAGGAATGTTTGACTTAGAACTTGCTCCAATTGTTCTCGGATTTCCAAATTCCAATCAGACAGGGACCATTGAAGTTTTGGACCTTTGTCTTAGTCATCTAGAACCCAAGCTTTCCGGATCCATATATATATATAACTTCCACTCAAATTGTAAGCCATTTTGATTTTTGTTGTCTAGACCTATACTATATTTATCTAGATATATAGAACAGACTTGCAATTTGGAAAGAATAATAAAGTAGTAAAAAAGAAAATTTCTTTCTTCCGTCTCACCCTCTGCTCTGTCTGTCCAACACTCACACATCGTTTGTTTCTTGTCATCATTCCCCACTCTCACCCTTCCTATTTTGAGCTTTTCAATTTTTTGGTGCGTCATTTCCTCACTCTCACTCTCCTCTTCGGTTAATATTAAAGAAGGAAAATTCTTTCTTCTGTCACACTCTCACATGTCCGTCCATATTCCACACTCTTATTATCTTTCTTGATTCGTCATCCTCCCTCTTTCACCCTTCTCATCTTAAGTTTTTCTTTCTTGGTTCATCATCCATCACTCTTACCGTTCTAATTTTGAGTTTTTTATTTTTTTGGTTCGTCGTCTCTCACTTTCACCCTTCTCATTTTGAGTTTGGGCTTGCAAAACCTTTGTCGACGTCGCTCCATGCCTCCACTCATATCATGCCCTACTCATCTGAGCCCGGTCTGTTGCGGCACGTGTGCAGGCATGTGGCCCGCTTTTCATCTCTTTTTTTTAAACTCACAATAAGTCAACACAATAGGCATTTAATTATTTAAGTTGAGTCAGTCTCATGTCTATTTCTCATACGAGATTAATCCTTATTGCACAAGCATTTATTATGGGTCTTGAAATTTATTTGATTTAAGGTAGGTCCAAGCCCAATTAAATTTAACAAAAATCAGCCGTACTTGTTTATTATTATTGGCATGAGCACCATACAATAAACGGTACATTCTACTGTTGTGCACGAACATGTTTGATAGTATAATTTAGAGTATTATGTGTGATTGTTTCTCTCATAAAAATTCCTAGGACTTCATATTACATTTCTAAAATATGGTGTCCACTTCAACCCAGTGAAAGGAAAACCAGGAGTTGCACAGTCCAGCCGTATACAAATCTAAGAGTAGTGCTGCAAACTAAAAAAAACGAACTTAGAATATTTACTCCAATAAATACTATCCGTACGACGACCGTACATACGTATGCATGGTCTGTCGTCTACTTGTCTCTACATTATGGAGCAGCTGGTGGTGTCTTGCTGCGGCTGGTAGCCGTACCACGAGTAGCCGGCAGGGTGGTCGTAGACGACGGTGACCGAGTGCGGCGGCGGGTACGCGGGCACGACGGTGGCCGGCGGCTTCTTGTCGTCCTTCTTGGCCTCGCCGACCTGCAGCAGGTGCGCGGGCCCCACCTTCTTGCGCAGCGCGCTGGTGAGCTTGACGGAGTCGACGCGCTCGCCCACGACGACGACCTTGTCCCTGCCTTCGCCGTCGAGCGCCACGGAGTCGACGCCGCCCGTGGCCGCCACCACCGCCATGGCCTTGGACCGGCACTTGTCGCAGCTCATCTGCACCTTGATCACGATCTTTTGCTGCACCAAGGTCCAGGACATGCGCCGACAACATTAATATAATATAATAATTCAGGCTTTCATCTGAAACTTTATTGGAACGAAGCTAGTAATAAAACACTACTACGTGCTGCAGCTGCAAACAATCAAGGAGGCTATGGCATGTGTACCTTCATTTTGCTGAGGCTCTGAGCTGTGCGAAGGTCCTTGAATTGGGGAAATATTTCTTGTGAGAGAGCTGTAGGTTGTTGGAGAAAGAGACGAAGTGGGGGGAGCAAGAGTTTCATGTCCTGCTAGCAATGTCCCGTGCCGTGGAGTATTTATTATATATCGATGGATGACTGGGTCTTACTCCTGTGTCTTAAAATAAATGTTATTCTCACTTTCTAAGGAGTTACATATTTTTAACTTAATTTGATCAAATATATATAAGAAGTATTAATATTTGTAATGTATAATTAGTATCATTAGATGGATCAGTTCAATATATTTCATAATTAGTATCATTAGTTTTTTTTCTGGCTTCACTATTTGTAGGCATGGCCAAGTCTAAATGACCTTACTTGTGTCAAAACGTACTTTGGGGAGTCATTATTCGGGCACAATTGTTGGCCCTAGGATCTCCCGCACAGGTGAGCTGACCACTCACCGGCGTTGCCGACCACACACTATGGCTAGAGGTAGTGTCGGTGCGAAAAGTGACCAACAAGTAAATATTTATAGTTTTGACATGCGTTGTGATCGGATGTGGCCTAGCACTCAATGACACAAGATTTATACTGGTTCAGGCAACGTGCCTGTAAGGAAAATGGACCATTGGCCCATTTACTTTGGATTTTGGTGTTTGATGACCAACACAACCAAATTGGACTAATGAATTTGCAAGTGTTTGTTTTATAGTTCAATAGGGTGCAAGACGTAACTTGGACGAAGGCGACGTGATGATCCGATGATCAACACCTCAAGCAAGACCTTAGGAGCACAAGAGAAGACCCAAGAGATCAAGCAAAGTCTAAGCATGAAGATGGGAACCAAGCCGTACGAAAGATCGCAAAGAAACGAGCTCGCAGAGGCGACCGGACGCTGGACCGGACGCTGGTGGCTCGGCAGTCGGGATGACCGGACGCTGGACCGGTGGCTCGGCAGTTGGGACGACCGGACGCTGGACCGGTGGCTCTGCAGTCAGGACGACCGGACGCTGGACCGGTGGCTTTGCAGTCGGGACGACCGGACGCGGGCGGCGAAACCGACCGGATGTAGGAAAGCAGCGTCCGATCAAGTACGGAGAGGTTCCAGAGCGGCTAATCTACGACCGGACACGTCCGGTGGCAGGCGACCGGACGCTGGCCAGCGTCCGATCAGTATATTGCCGGCTCAACGGTCGGGACGACCGGACGCGTCCGGTCAGGACGATTCAGCGTTCGGTCAGTAGCAGTTTCGCGGGAGTTCGACTCCAACGGCTACTTTCTCAGTGGGGCTTATAAATACAACCCCCAACCGGCCATTTGGGAAGGGTGGAGCTGAGGAAACATACCAAGGGTGTTGATACACCATTTTAGTGATCTCCACTTGCATAGTGATTAGTGATTCATCAGGTGATTAGCATAGGTGCTTTGCGAAGTGCTTAGGTTGATTAGACCATCGCTTATGCGCTTGCTCTAGGTTTCGACCTAGTGTTTAGTGAGGTTTGCATACCTCTTACCACTCGGTGCTTGCGAGCACCATTGTTGTACATCGGAGGGGCTTAAAGTCTTGTGAGATCACACCAACCGCGATTGTGGTGTGGTCGCCACCGTGTACCGAAGGGAACAAGGCCCACGGCGTTTCGGCCGGAAGCTTGATAGTGAAGACGGCGGGGAACATCCGGGAGAGGCTTTTCGGAAGGCACGTCGAAGACCCACTTGCGTGTGGGGAAGGCCCGAGGCTATCCACAGAGTTACCCGACCAGGAGCTTGGCCCTTGCGAGGGATTCCTTGCGAGGGGCTCCAATGAGGACTAGGGGGAAGCTTGTGCGTTTCTTGATACCTCGGTAAAAATACCGGAGTTGTCGACAAGAGTTTGCATATCTCTACCTTGCTCTTTAGGTTCCGCATTTATATTGATTACTTTACTACGTTTGCAGTAGAGATAGCAACACACTAGCAAAACCGTAGTTGCACATCTAGATAGTTTATCTATTGCATAGGTTTTGCTAGGGTTAGAAAAAGAGGCCATAGTTTAGAGTTAGAATTTTTAAGTTGCCTAATTCACCCCCCCTCTTAGGCGTCACGGTCCCTTCAATTGGTATCAGAGCCGGTTGGCTCAATTTGGATCTTTGGCTTAACCGCCGTTGAGCCAATGCTATTTAGAGTGGTTGGGATGGATACCGCTAGGCCTCCGCACTTTGACGGCACTAACTTCCCATACTATAAAGCTAGAATGGCTTGCCACCTTGAGGCGGTTGATTTGGGTGTATGGAGAGTCACTCGTGACGGGATGAAACCCATCAAGAATCCTGAAAAACCCACAAAGAGTGATGAAAAAGAAATGCACTTCAATGCTAGAGCTAAAAATTGCTTGTTTGAATCACTTAGTATGGATGTTTTCAACCAATATTCACTTTAAATACGACACATGAAATTTGGTTAAAACTCCAAGAGCTCCATGACGGCACAAGCAATGTCCGTGAGCAAAAACATTGTCTAGCAAAGCAAAACTATGATTCCTTTACTATGAATGATGATGAGCTTGTTCGTGATATGTATTCTCATTTGAATCTAATTATCAATGAGCTCCATTCTATATGATTATTAAAGCTAGATGATGCGGACATCGTGAGGAAGATCATCTCCGTGCTACCACAAAAAAAATATGCAAGCATCATCACCATCCTTCACAACATGGAGGACTTGAGCAACATGACCCCGGGCATAGTCATTGACAAGTTAGTGGCATTTGAAATGTCACGTAAGATGGGTCAAGAAGAAGCTTCTTCATCAAGCAAAGGCAAAGCTCTCGCTTGTAGCGAGAAAAAGAAGATGAAGGGCAAGCAAGTTGAGACAAGCTCAAGCTCAAGTTCCTCAAGTGAAGATGAAGAAAAAGATGAGGACGATGATGATGATGATGAAGATTCAAGTGATGATCAATCTTCCTCCTCCACCTCCAATCTTGATGAAGAATCAATCAAAGTGATCAATAAGGTGGAGAAGATGATCCAAAGGCTCAATGTCAAGGGTGTGCCCATCCAAATTCAAGATTTCATTTTCACAAATCAAAGAAATGAGCAAAGAAAGAGAGGATGCTATGGATGCGGCGAATTGGGGCACTTTGTGGAAATTTGTCCAAACAAGCCCACACCCAAGACAAAGAAGAAGGCATGCAAGAACCAAGCCCTCACATCAATAAGATCATGGGATGATTCTTCAAGTGAAGAAGAACCCCATCACAAGAGGCGAGGCCACAAGCACTCATCATCAAGCTCTTCTCGTGTGTGCCTTATGGCACGAGGTAACGAAAGCACTTCCTCTAGTGAGAGTGATAGTGATGATGATATGCCTTCTTATCATGAACTTGTGTAAGAAAATCTTAAATTTGCTAAAGCTTGCACTAGTCAACAAAAGAAGCTCAAAAGCTTAAAAGAAAAGCTAGATAGTTCACAAAAAGCATACAAAACCTTGCTTGAACAATATGAGAACTTTGCTAATCTCAATGTTGAACTATCTACTAAAATTGAGAAACTTGAGGCTAGTGCAACAACAAATGCATGCACAATCAATGATGAGCAACTTGAAAAGAAAAATAAAAAATTAAAAGAAAAGTTAGTTAGCTCACAAGAAGCATATAATAGTTTGCTTGCTAAAATGGAAACCATGTGCAAACATTGTGATGAGCTAACTAATAAAGTTGCTAATCTTGAAGCCGTTAGCACAACCCCCACCAAGGCATCTAAAAAGAAAAGTTCTATCTTTAACATGTCTAAAAAGGATGCCTCTACTTCTTGCAATAATTTATGTTTAGACTCACCTTCGTGCAACCAAGTTTGTGTTGAGATAGTTGTTGTAGATACATGCACACAAGAGGTTGCAAAGGAGAATGAGCAACTCAAGCAAGAAGTAGCTCACCTCACCAAGGACTTGACTCAAGTGAAAGGCAAGGCGAAGCAAACCCAACTTCATCAAGATAACACCGTCAAGGGAGTGAAGAAGCTTGATGAAGGACAAACCATGGTTTGTTATGTGTGCCACAAGGAAGGTCACAAGTCCTATGAGTGCAAGGTGAAGAATGGGGGAGGAGCAAAGAAGAAGGAGAAAAAGCAAACAAGCAAGCTCTCCAACACCTACACCAACAAGGTGGACAAGAAGGCCTCCACACCTTATCTCTTGAAGAAGAAAAATGACAAGGTGGTGGCCATCAAGGTGAACAAGCAAGCTAACAATGGGGTCAAACGCTTTTGGGTGCCAAAGGAAATCATTTCAAACATGAAGATCACCAAGAAGGTTTGGATCCCGAAAGGGAAGTGAGAAGTCCGTCGGACTTCGGAGAATTTGGAGACTTGGCAAAGTATGGGTGCATTTCATGGGGTGCATCATGATGGACAAAATCATTGTCAAGTGGGTTAATGAATACTATGGACCCAAATTCCCCTTCCCATGTTAGGTAACTAGATGTCATTATTTTCAATTAGTATTCATTTCAATTGGCATTGTTTTTCAATTGATATACTCTTAAAGCATCTAGTTATCTTTCATGCCTATGTTTGCATTTACATGTTTAAATCTTTTGTCATGCATTCAATAGGTACATCATATGGTAGGCTTGCTCGGTTTTATTATCAACCCTTGGAGCAAACCTACATGGTTTAAAATTGTTTAGAAGCACGACACATAGCTTGTTTTACAATTATTCATCTAATATGTGCCAAAGTCCAAATTGTAGATAATCTCTCCCGAATATCATTTTTGAAAATGATTCTCACATTCATGAGAAGTCATCTTTCAAATGGTATTTTGATACTTAAATCAATGTGTACAAATTTTACAAGTATTCAACACTTGTGCGCACAAATTTAGGGGGAGCTTAATTCTACAACTTGGATGCTTTGAGACTAACACTTTTTCAAATGGTATCATTTTTTCAAACCTATCACATGTGTAGTAGTCTCATTGTAAGGAAATTGGAGTCCCCGGAGTTAAGCATCATTCTTCAATTGGCATCATCATGTTAATTTCATTTCATATTTATATGCTTTCTCCATGCATTATATAGATTAAACTCTCTTGTACAATAAATTGCTAATTATGCATATGCTTTGCTTTCTACCATATGTATGCATATATTTAGGGGGAGCTTAGTCTATATAATGTGAGAGTCAGATCTTGTGATCCATTTCACTCTATATACAAAGGATCACGAAATTTGACCCTCCCTTATGCTACTAATGTCTTCCTTTTCGGTCTTTGATGCCAAAGGGGGAGAATTTGAAGAACCAAAGGCAAGCATCAAGTTGATGTCTACAAGTGGTAATGGTCCGAGAAATGGAGGAAAGTGAATTATGGATTAGTCTAAGTAATGGGAGAATTTTTTTTAGAAAGCTAGGCTTTAATCCATAATATCACATGGGGACATTTGCAAGGGCAAGACAAGCTTTTAAGTAAAGTTTTAATTGATATCTTACAATTGACTTCGTTTGGTATCCCTTAATACCATATATGATTTCAATTGGTATCTTTAAGTATCAAATAAACTTGCCCTTTGCATTGCATCCTAGCAAGTAGGTAGTTTTTAACTTCTAAATTCTTATTATTTGCTTGCTTTGGTCGTGTTGGCATCAACCACCAAAAAGGGGGAGATTGTAAGGAAAATGGACCCTTGGCCCATTTACTTTGGATTTTGGCGTTTGATGACCAACACAACCAAATTGGACTAATGAATTTACAAGTGTTTGTTTTGTAGTCCAATAGGGTGCAAGACGTAACTTGGACGAAGGCGACGTGATGATCCGATGATCAACACCTCAAGCAAGACCTTAGGAGCACAAGAGAAGGCCCAAGAGATCAAGCAAAGTCCAAGCATGAAGATTGGAACCAAGCCGTACGCAAGATCGCGAAGAAACGAGCTCACAGAGGCTACCAGACGCTGGACCGGTGGCTCTGCAGTCGGGATGACCGAACGCTGGACCGGTGGCTCTGCAGTCGGGATGACCGGACGCGGGCGACGAAACCGACCGGACGTTGGAAAGCAGCGTCTGATCGAGTATAGAGAGGTTCCAGAGCGGAAAATCTATGACCAGACGCATCCGGTGGCAGGCGACCGGACGCTGGCCAGCGTCCGATCAGTATATTGCCGGCTCAACGGTTAGGATGACCGGACGCATCCGGTCAGGACGATTCAGCGTCCGATCAGTAGCAGTTTCGTGGGAGTTCAATCCCAACGACTACTTTCTCAGTGGGGCTTCTAAATACAACCCCCAACTGGCCATTTGAGAAGGGTGGAGTTGAGGAAACATACCAAGGGTGTTGATACACCATTTTAGTGATCTCCACTTGCATAGTGCTTAGTGATTCATCAGGTGATTAGCATAGGTGCTTTGCGAAGTGCTTAGGTTGATTAGACCACCGCTTATGCGCTTGCTCTAGGTTTCGGCCTAGTGTTTAGTGAGGTTTGCATACCTCTTACCACTTGGTGCTTGCGAGCACCATTGTTGTACATCGAAGGGGTTTGAAGTCTTACGAGATCACACCAACCGCATTTGTGGTGTGGCCGCCACCGTGTACCAAAGGGAACAAGGCCCGCGACGTTTCGGCCGGAAGCTTGATAGTGAAGACGGCGGGGAGCATCCGGGAGAGGCTTGCCAGAAGGCACGTTGGAGACCCACTTGCGAGTGGGGAAGGCCCGAGGCTATCCATGGAGTTACCCGATCGGGAGCTTGTCCCTTGCGAGGGGCTCCAACGAGAACTAGGGGGAAGCTTGCGCGCTTCTCGATACCTCGGTAAAAATACCAGAGTTATCGATAGGAGTTTGCATATCTCTACCTTGCTCTTTAGCTTCCGCATTTACATTGATTACTTTACTACGTTTACGGTAGAGATAGCAACACACTAGCAAAACTATAGTTGCACATCTAGATAGTTTATCTATTGCATAGGTTTTGCTAGGGTTAGAAAAAGAGGCCATAGTTTAGAGTTAGAATTTTTAAGTTGCCTAATTCACCCCCCCTCTTAGGCGTCACGGTCCCTTCAGTGCCCTACGTCCAGTTTCAGTCGGTCAGTGACTTTATTCCTAAGCCCAGGTACTTGAAGTTTGTTGTGGGGTTACAAACGAATAGGAATGAGAAGGGGGGTGTTAGAGGCCCGGTCGGACTTTAAACTGAATGGGAAAGAGTGACGGGTGATCTAACATGCGCTAAGTATTGGAGTGTATGCTCTATGTAGCTTTCGAGCTCTAGAACTATTGATCTGTTTGAGTTCTCAGGCCGTTGAGTGCTCGAATCATCTAGCCTTTTTTTTCTTTCGAGAGCCAGAGAGGCTTTTAGGAGAGAGCTCATCCTCTTTTATAGTTGAAGGGGGTGGCCTTACAAGTCAAAGAAAGAGGGAGAGAGAGAGTGTATATGTGTGCTCCCTAGTCTTGTTGCCCACGCTGTCGGGTACGAGACGGTTGTAGATGCCCACAACACTGTTTATGTTCAGACACACCTGGTAGGCTCTACCGTGTTCGCCTAGTATGGCAAATACCGGCGTCTATAATATTGTTTGTGTTCTGACATGTCTGTAAGGTTGTATAGTGTCTGTCTGGTATGGCCTGGTTGTACAGTGTCCATCTAACATGGCCTAGAATTGAACGAAGTGCCGCCTAGGGTGATTGATGTGCGGGGGGCAATGCAAGAGACACCGGAGAGCTTAGCAATTGCTTGCCCTGGTGGGTGGTGGGTGGTGAGTGCCTGACTGGGTGTAAAGTGATACTGGTAGCAGCACTTGTACTTCGGTGATGGCAAACTCTGTCTGGGAGTTGTTAGCCTGCACCACATGTGATTAGTTTTCTAGTTCATGACTTGATCAAGGGGGAGCTACACCCTTGCGCAGGTGCTCCAACGAGGACTAGTGGGGAGTGGCGACTCTCCAATACCTCGGCAAAACATCGCCATGTTCCTTCTTCTCTATTTACTTTGAGCATTTACTTTGAGTATTTACTTTGAGCAATTCAATTCTTGTCTTTACATTCATAGAATTGCCATGGTAGAGTAGGATTGAAACTTATGTTGCAAGTCTTTTGTGTGGTAGAATAATTAGAAACACTTTCTAGACACAAGGGGTTAATTGGGCTAACCATAGGATTTAATTATTGCAAAGAAATTTAGAATTAGCCCAATTCACCCCCCTCTTGGGCATTTTGATCCTTTCAATTGGTATCAGAGCCTCGTGCTCACATAATTAGGCTTAATCGTATAGTGAAAGATGTCTCATGGGGATGGACCTCCTATCTTTGAGGGGGACGATTTTCCATATTGGAAAATTCGCATGGAGGCGTACCTAGAAGCTCTAGATGTTGGAATTCTTAGAGCCGCCTCACAAGGTTTCCCAAAACCTCGGGATGCCACACACCCACAAGGTGATGAGTTGAACTATGAAAAATGGAATACAAAGGCTAGAAACACTATATTTAGAGGCATTTGTAAAGATGTGTTCAACCGGGTGAGGAACCACAAAGACGCCTATGCACCATGGTCGGACATTTGTGCGCTCCATGAAGGAACAAAGAGTGAGCATGAGGAATGCTATTATCTTGTCATGAAAAAGCTTAACTCTTTTGAAATGCTTCCTAAAGAATGTGCTAATGAAATGTATTCATGTTTGAATGTTCTTGTAGAGGAAGTCAATGGGCTTGGACTCACTCAAATGCAACCATCCGATGTTGTAAGAAAGATCTTGAGTGTCCTCCCCATTGACAAATATGGGCATATTGTGACCGTGCTACATCAAGGTGATCTTTCCACCGCTACACCGACACAAATCTTGGGAAAGATCAATGCTCATGAGATGTACATGCACATCACACCTCAAGATGGCTCATCCTCTACAAAGAAGAAAGAAAAAGACTTAGCATTCAAGGATAGCCAAGAGAAGGGCAAAGCAAGACTTGAGTATGAGAGCTCAAGTGATGATAAAGTTGATGATGAAAGTCTTGCTCTCATGGTGAAGAAAACCGTCAAGATGCTAAAGAAGCTCAACAAGAGTGGCATCAAGTTTGATGGCAAGAAGAAGAAGTTCTTCACTAGTTCTAGAAGGAAGCCAATCTCTGAGATGGATTGCTACAATTGTGGAGAACTTGGTCATCTAGCTCACCAATGCACAAAGCCCAAGAAAAACAAGTTCAAGAACAAGAACAAGGGCAAGAAAGATGACTCAAGCAATGAAGATGAAGATGAGAAGAAAAAGAACAAGCCATACAAGAAGAGAGATGGCAAGAAGAAGGACTTCCACAAGAAGAAGAGTGGAAAGGCTTACATCGTCGGTGATTGGCTCACGGACATTGATTCATCTAGTGAATCATCCAATGATGATAGTGACAACGAGAAGGTGGCCGTCATTGCTATTGACTCATCATCTTCACCGCCACCACTGCCATCATCCTCTACACACCTATGCCTTATGGCTAAGGGTGAACGCAAGGTATCAAATGATGATGATAGTAGTGGTGATGAACATGCTAGTAATGATGACAGCGATAGTGATGATGATGAGTATGAGTCACCTACTTATGATGATCTTGCTAGATTGCTTAAACAATACACTAAGATCATTATAAAGACTAGAGCTAAGAATGAAAAGCTAGAAGCTAAGAATGATTCACTTTTAGCAAAATGTGATATAGCGGAAAAGGCTAGTGTTGAGCTTAGAGAAGCAAATGATGCTATGTCATCCAAACTCAAGGAGCTCAAATCTTCTAAGAAAGAGCTTAAAGATAAACATGATAAACTTGAGTGGGTGCACAAAGAGCTCATCACTAGCCACAACAAGCTAAAAGAAGAATATAAAACTCTTAAGATTAATCATGATAATCTTGTCATAGCTAAAGAATTTATATCCAATGAGCCACATGATCCTACTAACCATGTTGTTAAGATTGATATAGCTACATCATGTGATGACTTGATCATTGAGAGCATTGAGCAAAGTTCTAGTAGCAAGGGCAAGCAAGTGGTTAAGGTCGATGATTATGATGAGTTTGTCAAGCTCAAGAATGACAATGCAAAGCTCAAGAAAGATCTTAAAGAAATCAAAAGCCACAACACCATTGTGCTAGAAACTCTTGATCATGATGGTGATTTGATTCTTGAGAATGAGAAGCTCAAAGAAGAAAACAAGAAGCTCAAGGAAGAGAAGAACCATGATGCTCTCAAGGAAGAAAACAAGAAGCTCAAGTTGGAAAAAGAGCATCTTAAGATTGGATTGAGTAAGTTCACAAGAGGCAAGCATCTTCAAAGTGAGCTCCTAATGAACACCATCATGAAGATGGATAGAAGTGGCATTGGGTACATGGCAAACAAAGAGAAGAAAGCTCAAGCTCAACATCAACAAAAGCCAAAGCCAAAGAAGTATTTTGAGTGTGGACAAGAAGGACACTTTGCTCATGAGTGCCAAACTCCACCACCACAACCCTTACCCAAGCATGCTAGACCTTTTGCCTTCAATTCTCACTACATGCTTAGAAAGGATTCTAGTGGGAGAATGAAAGTCATGTTCTTAGGACCTCCTAACAAGAATAGGCCTAAGAAAATTTAGGTTGCAAAGTCACTTGTTGAAAAGGTGAAGGGCCCTCAACAAGTTTGGGTTCCTAAAGCTTGATTTCTTATGTGTAGGTGAACTACAAGACCGGTGGAAGTCATTGGGTTATTGATAGTGGTTGCACACAATACATGACCGATGATCCTCGTATGTTCACCTCACTAAGAAGTAGATGGAAAAGAAAGAATCACATTTGGAGATAATTCAAAGGGCAAGGTTAAAGGATTGGACAAAGTGGCAACATCAAATGATCATTCTATCTCAAATGTGCTATATATTGCTTCATTGAGCTTCAACTTGCTATCCGTTGGACAATTGTGTGATCTTGACTTCCAATGCTTATTTACCGAGAAGAAAGTTGTTGTATCTAAGAAGGATGATGACCAAGTGATATTCAAAGGATTTAGATACAACAACCTATATCTAGTGGACTTCACCTCCGAAGATGCAAACTTGAAGACTTGCCTATTCACCAAAACAACACTTGGGTGGCTATGGCATAGAAGACTTGCTCATGTTGGGATGAGCTCACTCAAGAAGCTAATGAAGAATGATTTAGTGAGAGGGTTGAAGGATGTGAAGTTTGAGAAGGACAAGCTTTGTAGTGCATGTCAAACCGGCAAGCAAGTTGCAAATACTCATCCAACCAAAGCTTTCATGTCAATCACAAGAGTGCTAGAACTCCTTCACATGGATTTATTTGGACCAACAACATACAAGAATTTGGGAGGAAATCTTTATTGTCTTGTGGTTGTTGATGACTATTCAAGGTATACATGGGTATTCTTCCTTCATGACAAATCCGAAGTTGCATCTTGCTTCAAGAAGTTTGCCAAGAGAGCACAAAATGAATTTGAAGTGAAGCTCAAAAAGATTAGAAGTGACAATGGGAAAGAATTTGACAACACAAATATAGAAGCCTATTGTGATGAAGTTGGAATCAAACATGAGGTCTCCGCAACATATACTCCTCAACAAAATGGTGTAGTTGAGAGGAAGAACCGGACATTGATCACTCTTGCAAAAACAATGCTTGATGAGTACAACACCCCCAAAGCTCTATGGGCGGAAGCAATCAACACTGCATGCTATGCATCCAACCGCTTATTCCTTCAAAAGTTCCTTGGCAGGACACCTTATGAGTTGCTCAATGGGAAGAAGCTAGACGTCTCCTTCTTTAATGTGTTTGGTTGCAAATGCTACATCTACAAGAAGCGGCAACACCTAGGGAAGTTCCAAAGATGTTGTGATATTGGTTTTCTTGTTGATTACTCATCAAAGTCCAAAGCATATAGAGTATTTAATCATGACACCGGCTTGGTTGAAGAAACATATGATGTGGAATTTGATGAATCTAACGGCTCCCAAGGAGCACATGAGAATCTTGATGACGTAGGTGATGAACCATTAAGGGAGGCTATGAAGAACATTTCAGTTGGAGACATCAAGCCTAAAGATGATGAAGATGATGTACAAGTGATTGATCTACCTTCTTCATCAAGTGTGCCACAAGATGGTGATAAAGATGGGAGAGTAGAAAATGAAGACACTCATATCTCCCATGAGCAAATGGTGGTACAAGCACAAGATGTTGATGCTCCATAACCTCCTCCTCAAGTGGTCAATAGAAGAAATACACCTCTACTACAAGATCATCCACAAGATCTCATCATAGGGAGTCCATCAAAGGGTGTAATGACTCACTCAACAAAACTTGCTTCATTTATTGCCCATCACTCTTTTGTCTCTTGCTTTGAGCCTACTAAGGTTGAAGAAGCTTTTCAAGATCTGGATTGGATAAATGCCATGCATGAAGAGTTGAACAACTTCACCCGCAATGAAGTGTGCAAGAGTCATTGGAACAAAGTGGGTGTTCCAGAACAAGCAAGATGATCAAGGCGTAGTTGTGAGGAACAAGGCAAGACTAGTAGCAAAGGGGTTCTCTCAAGTTGAAGGTTTGGATTTTGGAGAGACCTTTGCACCGGTTGCAAGACTAGAAGCCATTTATATCCTCCTTGTATATGCATCACATCATGAAATGAAATTATATCAAATGGATGTGAAAAGTGCATTTTTAAATGGCTTTATTAATGAACTAGTCTATGTTGATCAACCTCCTGGGTTTGAAGACCCTAGATATCCTAATCATGTTTATAGGTTGTCTAAGGCATTATATGGGCTTAAGCAAGCCCCAAGAGCATGGTATGAGTGCCTTCGGGACTTCCTCATTGAGAAGGGCTTCACCATTGGGAAGGTCGACACCACACTATTCACCAAGAAGCTTGATGGGCATATCTTCATTTGTCAATTGTATGTTGATGATATAATCTTTGGATCATCAAATGAAGATTCTTGCAAAGAATTTGGTGAATTGATGTCGAAGGAGTTTGAGATGTCAATGATTGGAGAGCTTACATTCTTTCTTGGTTTTCAAGTCAAGCAAATGAGAGAAGGGATTTTCATCTCTCAAGAGAAATATACAAATGATCTTCTCAAGAGATTCAAGATGGATGAATGTAAGCCAATCAAGACACCAATGCCAACTAATGGACATCTCGACCTAGATGAGGGAGGTAACACGGTTGATCAAACTCTCTACCGTTCTATGATTGGTAGCTTGTTATATTTAACCGCATCTAGGCCCAACATCATGTTTTGTGTGTGTATGTGTGCTAGATTTCAAGCTAAGCCTAAGGAATCACATTTAATTGCCGTAAAAAGAATCCTTAGGTACCTTAAGCACACACCAAGCATTGGCCTTTGGTATCCCAAAGGAGCTAGATTTTAATTAATTGGCTATTCCGATTCGGATTACACCGGATGCAAAGTTGATAGAAAAAGAACATCTGGAGGGTGCCATTTGCTTGGTAGATCACTTGTGTCTTGGTCCTCCAAGAAACAAAATAGTGTGGCTTTGTCCACCGCCGAAGCGGAATACATTGCCGCGGGTGCTTGTTGTGCACAAATGCTTTATATGAAACAAACTTTGCTAGACTATGGTGTAGTTCTAAAAAAAGTACCTCTTTTGTGCGACAATGAAAGTGTGGTAAAACTTGTAAATAATCTGGTCCAACACTCTCGCACCAAGCACATAGATATTCGCCATCACTTTCTTAGAGATCATGTTGCAAAGAATGATATTTCATTAAAAGGTGTAAGGACCGAGGATCAATTGGCGGATATCTTCACTAAACCGCTAGATGAGGCAACATTTTGTAGATTGTGGAATAAGCTCAATGTTCTTAATTTTAGCAACTTTACTAAAAGATGAGCTTGTGTTGTTCCTTGCATTGCATTATAAAATACAACATGTTTAAATCTTTGGTAATGCATATAGAGCTTGTCTAACATGGTTAAGATAACCGTCGAAAAGCGTGTGAAGAAGCTTAACCTTGGATCAAAGTTGACAAGCAACTAGATTTACTTTCAAGTATTGCATTGCATATGCATGATTGTTGTTTGTTGTTTATCTTAATTTGCCCTCTTATTGCCTATTTTCTTAAAAAGATTTATAGCCTAAGGTAAAATATTTTTGAAAAATATGAGGGTTTGAGAGAGGTCACTCACATCAGTCCCAATTGGTGTTTATTTGGATCTTATTGGAGTTGGGACTTGATTGGGAACAGGCAGCATGAAGAACTTTGAAGAATTGCTGGAAAAGGAGTGACCGGACGTTGCATCGGACTCTGATGTCCAGCGTCCGGTCAGTTCACAGGAGGTGAACTTGCTGTGAAGGAGTGACCGGACGCTGAAACAGTGTTCTTCTAGCGTCCAGTCAGAAGGCGATCCAGTGTCCGGTCAAAAGAAGATGACGTCGATAGGATCGACCGGACTCTGGCTGCGTCTGGTCGGTGTCCACCGGACACGTCCGGTCGCGATTCCAGGGGTTTTGGACCTTACTGGAATCGACCGGACGCTGGGTGGCAGCGTCCGGTCACTGCCACCGGAGCGTCCGGTCAGTAGTAAACGTGCGACATTAGGTTTCTTTCTCTGTTTCCTTTTTTGATCCGCTGGGGGCCGCATTATTTAATCTCAGCGCCATGTTTTGACCTAACCTATCCGCTGACATCGCCGTCCTGAGCGCCGAGCCCTAGCCACCAACTTCGTCGCGCCGCCCGTGCACCTTCCCGCACCACCACGCGCCGCTCGCAGCTCCCCGCGCATCTCCTCGCGCCGCCGTGCCCCTCTACGCCGCTCCCGTATGCCCAGCGCTTGCCGTAGTGCCGACACCAGATGCCGCCTACCCATGCTACCATCCTGCGCCGCCAGCCACCACCGTAGCGCCGCCCCGCGCCATCCTCACTCGCGCCAGCAGCAAGCCCTAGCGCTGCCATGCTGTGCCGTCCATCGCCAGAGAGCCACCGAGTGCCATAACCCTAGCTCCACCCTCACTCCACCCTCGTTGTAGCCAAGCTCAAGTGCTCTCATTTCTTTGCTCGATCGTCGATCTTTGTTGAGCCGGTACCCTAACCCTAGCCGATTCGGTGGTTCCCCGCGTGTCGCTTCTCTTCTCTCCTCGGGTCGCCGATTCATCAGGTAGCAAGCCTCCGTTTCAATTTCATACCTAAATTGCTTGCTTCCTAGGGTTTTGTATCTATTAGATATATAGTATTTATTTATATATCCTATCTATTCCATCGTGCAGCGAGTTGGTGCCGTTGAGGTGTCGGTGGCAGTTATCAGCAGTTGTCAGTCAACTCGGAGCCAAGATCACGAGTACGGATCGAGGCCAAGCCTCAAAAGTGTCAGTGGCAGTTGATCTTTGTTAGAGGCAGCAGCTCTTATCAGATGGCTTGTACAAAGAATGTCGGAGGTGGTCCCAGTGATGAGGATCCGAGGCCCCCACCTCGCTAGCCTGCAGATCCAAAAGGCAAGGCGACAAAGAAGATGGTAGTAAGGAAGCGCAAGTATCCAGATGCAGAGACAGCAAGAGCCGCCGCAGTTGTAGAGGCCGCAGAGCATGCCAAGAGAGGAGGTGCTCGCAGTAGAGTCCGGATCGCTGATCATATTTCACCAGACGCAAGGGCTACACTTGAGGAAGTTGAGCGCCTTCATGGTGGTCCAGCTGGGACTCTCATGATTGGTGGATGGCGTCATGCTATTGATGAGGGTCAGCCTCAGGAGGAGTCATAGCAGCAGGCACCGCCAGCAGAGCAGACTTAGGAGGCACAGCCAGCATAGTAGACCCAGGAGGGTGAGCAGGCTGAGGAGACAGAGCCAGCACCTCAGCCACAGTTATGCCGCTCTGGTCGTACCCGTGCTCCAGTCATGCCGAGGGCAGATACACAGCGGAGGGATTCTCGTCCACCGCCTAGACCATAGGGTTCTCCTCCAGTGACCCATCTTGACCTGAGGGCTGCCATGGCCAAGTAGGTGCAGCTGCTGAGGTTCATGGATTTTGAGGTGTGGTTCCTACCGAGGAGAGATGACAGAGCATCAGAGGGCTTCTACACACCACTCTAGGAGAATTTCTACAATGCATACCTTAATAGTGGTGCTGTATTCAGATCTCAGGGGGTGTGCCACATTGATTCTATAGTTGCAGCAGCTAGAGAGCACATTCGCCCCTACCTTGCATATCTGCTGGGGTTGACAGACTTGATTGGACGGATCAGATTATATGTTCCATCTTGGGTTCGTCAGTTCTATGCTTCTCTCTGGATTGACCCGCACCATAACTTTATTCACTTTGGATTTAGAGGCAGAGATTATCGGCTGATAAGCACTAGGGTCAAGGAGATACTCAGGCTTCAGGAGCAGCCTGTTAGACTTCATGAGGTTTGCTATGGATAGACAACGCCTCCAGACGTCCACATGGTGGTATGGTGCCCCCTATAGACTTGGTTCGCCACTACTTCACTGAGCCCTTCAGCGAAGGGTCGCGTAGGAACCCCAGTGATCTTACTCCTACGGCTCGCGTGCTTGAGGCTATCATGAGGAGGACATTGCTTCCCAAGATGGGATACAGAGAGGGTTTGACTCACATACAGCTGTGGCTTATCAACTCTTTGATGCAGCAGGCAGTTTTTGATATTTGGGTTCTTCTTCTGTCAGAGATGGAGGACACTATAGCTAAGGGCTTCAGAGGTCGCAAGCAGCTACCATATGCCCACTGGATCACTTTTCTTATTCACAGGGCAGTTACTGTGAGGCCACCAGAGATGCTTACTAAGTACAGTGGTGCTATGATAGAATTCCCTACATACAACATGACTCAGATAATCCGTCATAGTACACCTACAACACCTAGCCAGCCACGCCATCGTCCTGATGTACCAGAGCCTGTAGCCTAGTAGGATGATATTATCAGGGGCATTGCAGCTATAGAGGAGGAGCAGCTTGCTCAGCAGGAGGGGATGGTCGTGAGCGACCCTAGTGACAGTTCTGATGATGACTACCAGCCCATTCCTTAGATGCCTCCACAATGACATGACCATGAGGCCGGCAGCTCCAGTTCAGCACCACCTGCCCCACAGACAGACCCTGCTTTTCTTGCTATACTTGAGTGGATGGGGCAGGACAAGGCACGCCAGGCTCAGGAGACAGCTACTACATTTGCATAGTTCCAAACTCGGTAGGATGAGTTCCAGCAGCAACAGCAGGCGATCCAGCAGTAGCAGCTGGCTATTCAGCAGTAGACGCAGGCTCTACAGCATCAACAATAGATCCTCATGCAGCAGTAGCTTCTTGGATTTATGCAGCATGTAGTGACAGCTATTGGGGCTCCACCAACACAGCCTTCGCCCCAGCTTGGTCAGCCTGCCACCACTTCTATGACTCCAGTGTTACAGCCTAGTGGGCTTCAGAGTCAAGAACAACCACCAGCATAGTTTGCTTCTCCTACAGAGAAGGTGTCCTAGTATTTTGCTTCACCTGTGATAGCCCCGTAGTTCACACCTTTTCAGATAGGCTTCACACCGGTTGAGACATCGTCGCTGCTAGTGCCAGACACTTTAGTCTCTAGGAGTCTTGGAGCGACCTTCAGCGAGTTGATAGGGCAGCCTACTCCACCATACCTGCACGTTCCAGGACCTTCCACAGCTGCACCTAGCACAACGACTATAGAGATGCTCCCTTCCTCAGTGGCATCATCAGAGCTGGCTGCTTCAGTTATACTAGCATAGCCTACAGTAGCTCCAGTCCTAGATACGACCCAGACTGCTTCAGCATCGCTTCGAGCTACAGAGGGTTAGACAGCTTAGAGCTCCGGATCAGATGATGATGGCACCCAGTTCCAGCTCGCTCCCCGTACCTCAGCACCTGGCTCGTCCGCTGCAGCCCCACCGACCAACCCTTAGGTTTTGGTGTTTGATGAAAAGGGGGGAGGGTTCGACTATGTTAGTCTTAGGGGGAGCGACTTATCTAGGGGGAGGTTAGTCATTATATTAGCTTATTTATTACATTTGGAGCTTTTATGTGTGTGATACATTATGCATTCATGTTTACTACTATATTTATGTGATAGTGATATCTACGTGATCGTGATATATGACATGTGTGCTCTCTACTTTGAATTATTTATATGTCATATCACTTGTGCTATGCTCATTTGCTTCTGCTTCTACGTTTTACTCCGATGCAAATGACCTTTATTATTTCTACTCATGCTTATTTCATATCTTTTGAGTACATCATGTTGACTTGGGTCATATAAGCTTGCCTAACACTTTTGTTCCTATTGACAAAAGCTTATATGATCCAAGCATGTTAAAAACCTCATCTCTTTCACATACTCAAGGTGGTATTGTCATCAGTCACCAAAAAGGGGGAGATTGAAAGCATCTAGGCTCCTAGTTGGGTTTCAGTGATTAATGACAATACAAGATTACTATGACTAACATGTGTTTTACAGAGGCAATTTAGTTAGGTCATGGTAATAGAGATCGATTGGGCAATCATGATGGTCATGCCCCTACGATGGAAATCGTTTTGGTTTTCAAAGGATGGACAACATGGTTAAGGATGGACTAGTTCTAAGTGTCGATTGAAGTTAGAGAGACACTTAGAGTAGTTTAGGACTTTGTTTTTTCTTTGGCCATACTATTAAGGGGTATGGATGGGTAGCTTGACCTAGGTGAGTCTAGTGAGTTAGGTGTGTTGACACTTGTTAAAACTAGCACTAGGTAGCTCCAAAACAGCCCTTAGATCCAATGGAGCAAACTTCATTCACATATGATCAAGAGTTGGAAGTGAATGGATGGTCAAATACTGACCAGATGCTGGCTCCGAGTTGATCGGACACTGGCGTAGAGTCCGATTAGTTCATTTGACCAAGGTGAAAACATCTGGTGCGACCGGACACTGAAAGGTGAAGTGACCCGACGCTGACAGCCAGCGTCCGATCGACTCTAGTAAGGTTCCAGAGAGGGAAAATCATGATCGAACGCGTCCGATCAGTGTTGACCGGACGCTGGCTAGCGTCCGGTCACACTGTAATCACTGGAGTTCGGGGTATACTGACCGGAGCGTCCTGTCAACATAACCAGAGCGTTCGATCATCCCGCAGAGGCACATAACGGTTCATTTTTTAGCCGGTGTTATAAATACAACCTCCACACGTGTGTGGGGGTACTTTTGCTCATTCCAACAGCTGAGAAACACCTTAGAGAGTGCCAAGAAGAGCAAGGTCCTAGTGAGGTGATTGAGATTTGAGAATCCCAAAGAGAGACCTCATTAGTGAGATCAAGAGTAGTAAAGTATGCATCCATCCTTCTCATTAGGCTTGTCGTGGCCAAGAAGAGCAAGGTCCTAGTGAGGTGATTTCCTAGGTGGTTTGTAAGCATCGTACGTGACAACGTGCATGAAATCTTCTGAAATTTTTATGATAGCCTCGACATACGATATCACAACATCTCAACAAGTTTCATGATTTTTGGACTTCGTTTGCTTTTTATAGAATTTAAAAACACTTCGCACGCAAGTTCGCGGTCATGTTTCGTGAACAAGATGTCCGAAATTTGTAACATGACTATCATTTTTTGAATCATTAAATTCCATTATTCGTACCACGTGTAGTTCAAATTTATATTTTTCAAAAAAATTCAAGTAAACGAAATAAAGTAACTAAATATATCAAAAAGCCACAAAAAATCCCCAAATTCTAACGAGGAGTTTCTGGTACTTAAAAAGGGCTGCACAAAAAAATTGGAGGCCAAAAACAAAAAAAAACTTTGCCGAGCGCCGGGGCAGAGCACTCAGCAAGGGGGGTCTTTGCCGAGTGCCAAGAATAAGGCGCTCGGCAAAGAAGTTTTTTTATTTTTTTTAGAAATTTCCTCTTTGCCGAGTGCCTTCACAGTATTTCAAAAAAAATCTATGCCGACTGCCGGATCGGGGCACTTGACAAAGTTGCCTCCTTTACCGAGAGCCTCCCTGATCTAGCGCTCGGCAAAGGGGCGGGAGGGGGCACTTAGCCAAATTCGGCCGGGCAGTCCAAGCCACAGACAGACAGGCCAACGCCACCGCTCCTGGCCGTCCCCACGCCGCCGTCCACCAATGCTGGACCGCCCCCACGCCACACGCCACCCTCCCCTCCCCGTGCGCCGCACCCGCGGCCACCCCTGCGCCTGCCAGCCACCGGGCCGCCGCCCTTCCCCGCACCGTGAGTCGGCGCCTGCCCCTGCCCCCGCCCCCGCCCTCGCGCCCACGTGTGGCCGAGCGTGGCTAGCTCACCCACGTCAGCCCGCCAACGCCGGCGGGTGGAGGAGGGGAGGAGGAGGAGGAGGAGGAGGAGGAGGAGGAGGAGGAGGAGAGGAGGAGCAGGAGCCGGCTCTACCCCTGGTCGTGCCCCGTGGACCGCCCACCCCGATGCCGCCTGTGCTCAACCCTGTTCCTGACTCCGGTGACCCCGACCCCAACCCCGACCCCGACCCCGACGCCGTCGGCCCCTACCCCCGGCGCCCGTCAGGTATGCCCTCTCTCTTGTTGTTGTCGTGGTAGTGATAGTTGTAGTAGTAGTGCTAGTGGTAGTAGTAGTAGTAGAACTAGTGGTAGTAGTAGTAGTAGCAATAGTGGTAGTAGTAGTAATAGTAGAACTAGTGGTAGTAGTAGTAGCAATAGTGGAAGTAGTAGTAGAAGTAGTGGTACTACTTGGATATATTCTTCTACATGGATTGATATCCAAACTATATGGCTTCTCTTGAGACATATGTGCTTGTCGGCCATCGTGGCGTTGTTTTTTGTAGGTTTTGGAAACCTCACCGTGCAGGGGAGGTTCTGCCGATTTTTTTAAATGATAGTATTTTGTTCCATTTTTGTAGAGAAGAGTCTGTCGGAGCTGAGTCGGAGTTCCCGTCGCCGTGCCGGTCTGCCTGCACCACGTCGCCTCACCACTGCACCGACCTAACATAGCCCCGCTAGCCTGACTCCGCCGCCACCCTAGGTATAACCCCTCTTTCCGTATCATGGTCGTAGATCGCGTAACCCAGTTAGGCGTTTCCCGTTCGAAAGAGGTACGGTTGGAGGTATGCAGATCTTTGCATATCTATGACCGTATCTGTTTCGGATTGTCCACGTTTTTTGGATAGCCCGCGGATGCGTAGATGGGTTAGTTTTCATGGTCTGCTCTGGTCCGAGACAGAGTTTCAGCATCACCTCCCTATTGTTCTCTGGATATGCACTCTTCTTTGGCAGGATGTGTATCTGGAGAACAGCGGGGAGGTGCTATCGAAATTCTATCTCGGATAGGAGTAGAGCATGGAAACTAACTCATCTACGCATCCACAGGTGGGATTGGGACCTATCCTCACCTATTAGACAGTAGGAACACCATGTAGATGCAATTGATGGTTACATTACTCGCTGATACATATGTTAGAGGACGGATGATGATCCGTGGATGTACACGGGCTAGAGAAGTCAGAGTGATTACACCACGGAATGGATGAACAAGACCGATGCTTTCTTAAACAGTGCATTTGGCAAGGCTGCTAAAGGACATTGCCTAGGTTTGTGTCCCTGCAGCAAATGTGGAAACAGGAGAAGGGTAAACAAGGTGGAAATGGGTAAACATCTTGTGAAGAATGGATTTACGCCGGACTACACCCGGTGGGTCCACCATGGTGAAGCCCATCGTATGAGAGAGGAGGTGGTGAGACCACGGGTGGAGGCTTTTGATGCTAATGCCAGGGTAGCAGACATGTTAGATGACTTTCACCAAGGATAGTTCGATGAGGGATGTGAGAAGAAGGAGATGGAGGCAACCACATAGGCGTTCTATGACATGATGGACTCGGCACAGAAACCCCTTCACGATCGGTCAATGGTGTATCAACTGGATGCCATTGGACGCTTAATGAGGTTGAAGTCTGAGTTAAACTTGAGTCGAGAAGGCTTCGATAAGATGTTGGCCGTGATTGGCACCCTGCTTCTGTAGGGCCATATTTTGCCAAAGAGCATGTACGAGTCATAGAAACTCCTTCGTGCACTTAAGATGCTGTATGAGCAGATACATGCTTGTCCGAAGGGGTGCGTCCTATTTATGAAAGAACACAAGCATGCAAAGTTCTGTCCAAAGTGTAAATCCTCCAGGTACCTAGAGGTAGACTCTGATGATGGCCAGAAGAGGCAACTTACGATCCCCGTGAAAATCCTACGATACCTTCCATTCCTACCGAGGATCCAACAGCTATACATGACCGAGGAATCCGTGAAACAGATGACATGGCACAAAAATGGCAAATGATACAATCCTGACAAGATGGTACATCCATCCGATGGTGAAGCTTGGATCCGCTTTAATGACAAACATCGTGACAAAGCAGATGAGGCTCGTAATGTACGTGTCACGCTAGCAACAGATGGGTTCAATCCTTATGGAATGATGGCTGCCCCATACACATGTTGGCCCGTCTTCGTTATCACCCTTAATCTCCCCCCCATGTCTCCTTTCAATGACATAACATATTCTTGTCATTGATAATTCCTGGACACCCAGGGAGTAATATGGGTGTGTTCATGGAGCCCGTGTTTGATGAATTGGTCCGTGCTTGGGATGAAGGGGTATGGACATACGATCGAGCTACAAAGACAACCTTCAAAATGCACATTTGGTACCACTACTCCCTGCATGACTTCCTAGCGTATGGGATATTCTGCGCCTGGTGTGTTCACGGGAAGTTCCCTTGCCCAATATGCAAGGAAGGTGTGAGGTTCATTTGGTTGCAAAAGGGTGGTAAGTATTCGTCGTTCGACAGACATCGTTAATTCCTACCTCTTGACCATCCATTCAGACAAGACATCAAGAACTTTACGAAAGGTGTTAAAGTGACAAACCCTACACCACGGATGATGACTGGTGCCGAGGTTCATGCTTAGATAGATGCTCTCGTGCCCAATGAAGAAGGTGGTTTTGTGGGATATGGTGAGCAACATATGTGGACTCATATCTTGGGCATGACGAGGCTCCCCTATTTCGATGACCTTCTTCTGCCACATAACATTGATGTAATGCACACTTAAAAGAATGTTGCCGAGGCACTTTGGGCAACATTCATGGACACTAAAAAGTCTAAGGACAACCCTAAGGCTAGAGTGGACCTGGCAACGTTGTGCGATAGACCAAATCAAGAGATGCAGCCTCCTAGTCATGGCAAGACCTGGAGAAGGCCTAATGCCAATTTCGTCTTGAAAAGGGACCAAAAGAGGAAAGTACTTGAATGGATCCAGATGCTAATGTTCCCTGATGGGTATGCAGCGAATCTAAAGAGGGGAGTGAACTTAGGCACTCTACGAGTCAACGGGATGAAGAGTCATGACAACAACATATGGATTGAGCGGCTTCTTTGGGCGATGGTTCGAGGCTATGTCCCAGAGCATGTCTGGCAAGTGCTGGTAGAGTTGAGCTACTTATTTCATCAGCTTTGTGTGGCAGAACCGCCTAAAATAACACGCTTACGGAGGTGCTCGTCTTTCACCAGACACTAAGCACACCGAAAGCAAGCTACAGCAGGCGGTATCTGTCGGGCACACCCCAAGGGAGAACCCGAAAGATCCATATTTTTCCCAAGGATCTAATAATGAGAACGAGTTATAATACTTGTCCATTTCATACATCAGAGTTTCGTAAAAGTACATTATTACAATACCAAATATCAGAGTGCGGAATGATAAACAACGGAATTTAAAATAAGCATCTAGCGATAAGAACGAGGATCCGTCTGAGCCCGCCAGAAGAATCCTCCACACAAAGGTACTTATCATGCATCACCTACAACAGGGGTAAATAAACACTAAGTACACAATATACTCGCAAGACTTATCCGACTAGTGAGAATAATTTCCTGACTCCAAGGAATATGATAAGCTTTATGATTTACTTGTTTCTTTTAGCAGAAAGCAATACTAATAGTGAGTCCTCATTTATGTATTATTATCAGCCGTATTAAGTTATCATCTAGCTAGTCTATATAAGCACCTGTTCTACTTTCAAGCAAGAGTTGAGCAATCAGTTCCATTTCTTCTCCTTTCAACTTTTAGTTCTTACTACGGTGCTAAACCGTAGACAAGTCATACCAGATTTCCCAACGATTCGTGAATCAATGTGCCCAGCTGGGTGCCCCAAAAACACACACCCCGCTTGTACCCCAGGCACAAGCAGGACTAACCCATCACTCTCCTGTCCTAGGTGTCTAGGTCCCCGTCCAAATTTGGACTCCAAGCCCCCACTCCTGAGTCCCGGACTCAGTGTGGTGCAAGGACCTCCACCATCTCCGCCTCCAATCAGTCGGTCTGGAAAGAGCCGGATCCACGACAAGAGAGCAACAAGTCTTCCCTACGCCCATACCCAAGTATGTGCTCGGGACAATAAATCTGTGACTTGCCTAGAGTCATATGCAACGACCGGTCCTTAATCGACACGGATAGGGAAAAAGTGTAACCAAGTCATGCCCTGTTGGCCACAGGACACAACCCCTTACACCCACCAGTTCCAAACCATATCCCTGCCCGGTCACTATTTACCTTTCCACCATTTTATCATGAGTGATCATATTTTATTACCTATTGGCGAGTAACGATAGGTTACTCACGCTATCGATATCCTGAGCATAGCAGCTACTCGACCTGTACTAGTAGGACTCATAGGTAGATATATTTATGCATGTAGTTTTCATAAAATACATGTAACATAAATGCACATCATATACATATTTAGTGATCAGTAAAAATAGGGGTTATGCACCGGGGCTTGCTTTGGGCATGCGCGGTGTCAGCAAAGTCAGTGACGGACGGCTCCGAAATGTCCTCCTACACGAGGATCTCCTCCTCATACTCTTCGATGACTTCGTCGTACTCCTGCTCGCCGAAGGTCACGATCTCCACTGGCTCGTTCTCTATATGCATGCAGTGATGATGATGCAATTATTACTACTATTTTGGCAACAACAACTCTTAAAATAAGAATACATCTACCAAGCTTCTAAGCTAACTCTAATGACTAATACGCTAAGTTACGTATTATTCCCACGAAACAGGTATGAAACATTTCATATATTATCTTAGCAACTAAAGGCATCCTTATTGTTAATATCAATTTACTATATATATGATAAAACAAGGAGCACTAGTTTCCACATTTATCAACCTATTCTAAGGTTACAAAAATTATAGAGAGCATCTAATATTATCATGAGCCTACTGTAAATCTTTAGGGCTAGCACTTCTACCAATGCATCACAAAAATTCATTCTCTAAATAACCATAATAATAATAAGCATTTCAAAATAATAAAGTAAGCCTAAAGGTATCATTGAACTGTATGAACTAAATACACTTACAGATAGATCATGAATTTAGGAATCTACCAAAATTTATTACACAATAAATAAATAAATTTAAATGAGCTCTAGAGATGAAGAAAATGATATTATTAGAGGAGGCCAATTAGCTTGATTAACCAACTGATCTATTTGCACCTTTGCGTGTTCTTGGAAATGGTAGAACACGAAGCGGTGAATTGGATGTGAGATGCTGGTTACTTGATTTGAGAGAAGTGAATGATCAGCGGAGCGGAATAGCTCGGTGGCTCGGTGTGTCCTTTTAAAGGCAGGAGACGCGGGAATGGAATTAAGCAAGAGGAGGAAAAGGAGGACGGCGAGAAGGTTAGGCATGACTACTGTGAATGAACTGGGGAAGCATGCCACAGTGTGCCTTGTACTTGAGACTTCAATGTTGATAGACAAATTTGATGTGCAGTAGACCGTGGACCTGGACTGGTAGGGTGTGATTTTAGATGAATTTAGGAAAAAGAATCAATGGAATCGGAGTTTGTATGAGGGAGATATGGCTTTTACAAGGTGGGCTATCAATTGAATCCGAAAATTAAATTGACGTGATGAAAGGAGTGCTGGTGCTGATCACATAACGTGTTGGACAGGTAGTGGACTAGACTTTCTATGATTATGAGAGGGAAAGGTGCTGGTTCATTCCTGTAGGTCAAGGAATCAATGGAGGAGGAGACCACAGGTCAAAAGCAGCTGCTTGTGCACAACGTGTTGATCGGATGAACAGAGTTTCTACTGTGAACAGTGTTTTCTACGAAGCTACAGTGCTGACGTGTGGAAAATGTGTCTGACCTTTATTTGCAAAGCAACTGAGCAGCGAGCAAGCGGAGTGCTCAGCGGGCCGAGCTTGTGAGTGATATTAATGCGTAGCGTGTGCGACACACTAGGGCAGCGGCAGCGCGACGTGCGCTGATAATTTTGTAAGGCGATTAGCAGGCGAAGTAAAGACGGGGTGATTAGAACAACGAGGGAGGACAGTGGCACGTCGTGAGATTGATGGAGATATAATTCTTGCCAAGTGGTATGCTAATAATTAGTGAATGACAATAATTTGTTATTTGACTTTGTGGCTATGGAGCTCTCACGTGGAGAGAGATGACATGCTGGAAGGGCAACTTGGACTTCATGACGCTTGTTGGACGTGATGACCAGGTGGATCCTAGTGAATGTTATTTGGGTACATTAGTGTGGGTCAAGAAATAATGGATGACACATGAATTTCTACGAGCTGCTGCGGTTGGTCATCTTCATTTGCTGTCAACTTGACTTGCTTGACACGACAAAGTAAAAGCACTGTGTCTTGCCAAAGAATGTGCTGAAGCGTGCTTCGCGGGCTTGCGAGTGCCGAGTGCGTGCATGGGAAATTAAGGAGGAGAAGAATAATAAGAGCTGGAGTTGGATTAGGATGAATGAAAGTGATTTGGGCTATGGGAGAATACTTGGACAAGGAATAAATTAGAGCTCAACATTGAGAATTAGTGCAATAAAATTTAATTTCTCATTTTACCACATGCAATAATACATACACATGATGCTCATGACATGGTTTAGTGTTTTTATTAAGGCGTAACACCGAGGGTGTTACACTTTGTGCCAAGGAGCTCTCTCGGACCATCATTGATGACTTGGAAAAAGCGGCACCCGTGTTGCTCTGTAAGTTGGAGAAGATCTTTCCACCCGGCTGCTTCTTGCCGATGCAACATTTGATTGTGCACCTCCCGTATGAGGCATGGATGGGGGGCCCATGCAGGACCGTTGGTGCTATCCAATCGATAGATGTTTGAAGACTCTTTGCAAAAAATGTAGAAATAAAGCCAAAATTGAGGCTTCTATTGCAGAGGCATACATTCTAGAGGAGGTGTCGAACTTCACAGAGAAATACTACACTGAGAACCTTCCTAGCATTTATAATCCACCCCCTCATTACAATGCTGGCAAAAATGAATTGAGCCTCAGCCTTTTCCAAGGGCAACTCAGAAGCACAAGTGCATCGACCACTAAGCAATTGAAAAATGAAGAGTGGCGCAGTATCATGCTATATGTGTTGACCAACCTTATCGAGGTGCAGCCGTTCATTGGGTAAGTTCTAAATGAACTTGTTTCATTTCGCCATATGTCCTTGTTTCTTCGTCCAACCCCCTTGTTTCTCGTTGGCGGGCGACCATCATAGGTCCATGAACTCAATTTACCAAAGACCACGCCGACTGTAGGAGGAGGCGGAGCAGGCAGCGGAGGGATCAGACAGGAGGAGGAGGAGGAATGCCAGCCGTAGGAGGGGTCGTCTCCTCCCATGCCGTGTGAGGAGGAGCTGGAGGAGGAGGTGGTGCTTATGGACGAGTCGAACGAGGAGCTGGTTCGGCAGACGAACGAGGAGGAGGGGCCACACAAGGACGACGAGTGAGAGGCGGTAGGCACGGGTTCCGCTTCCTCCGACTCCTCTTCGAGTGTCTACTTGCGAGGTCCCGTGAGCCTCCCACAGGTTCTGCTTTTTCAACAATGCCTAGTGATTTTCCCCGAAGGGCAAAAGTAAGTAACTTTATATGTTATCACCACTACTTCATATGATATGATGAAAAAAAAACTAATATTTTTTCTTAATCACTTGTGCAGGAACTGGGTGGTTGTGTCGGGTGGTAGCACACGACTAGTCAATGGCATCCTGGGTCTTCTGTGTAGGCAACACTTCCCCGGCATTGTCACATACGCATCGAAAACGGAGCCGGTGAAAGATCCTAATGGCTAGAGGGGGGTGAATAGCCTAATAAAAATTTCTACAACAACACTTAACCAAAATGGTTAGACAATTATGAGGCAAAGCAAGTGTTGCGCAAGCCTACTCAAAATGCAAGCCACCTACCACAATTCTAGTTTAGATAGTGTCTATTCACACAAAAGCTATAACACTACCCTATGTTAGTGTGCTCTCAAAGGCTAACTAAACAGCCACACCAACCAAGCAAGCAAGCTCTCACAACTAGCTACACTAAAGAGCTTGTCAACTAGTTTGCGGTAAAGTAAAGAGAGTGATCAAGAAGGTTATATCGCCGTGTAGATGAAGAAACCAATCAATCACAAGGATGAATAACAATGAAGACCAATCACCTCAGAATCAATGATGAAGACAATGATTTTTACCGAGGTTCACTTGCTTGCCGGCAAGCTACTCCTCATTGTGGTGATTCACTCACTTGGAGATTCACGCGCTAATTGGCTTCATACGCCAAACCCTCAATAGGGTGCCGCACAACCAACACAAGATGAGGATCACACAAGCCACAAGCAATTCACTAGAGTACCTTTTGGCGCTCCGCTGGGGAAAGGTCAAGAACCCCTCACAATCACCACGATCAGAGCCAGAGACAATCACCACTCTCTGCTCGATGATCCTTGCTGCTCCAAGCCATCTAGGTGGTGGCAACCATCAAGAGTAACAAGCGAAATCCACAGCGAAACATGAACACCAAGTGCTTCTAGATGCAATCACTCAAGCAATGCACTTGGATTCTCTCCCAATCTCACAAAGATGATGAATCAATGATGGAGATGAGTGGGAGGGCTTTGGCTAAGCTCACAAGGTTGCTATGTCAATGCAAATGGCCAAGAGAGAGAGCTTCAACCGGCCATGGGGCTTAAATAGAAGCCCCCACAAAATAGAGCCATTATACCCCTTCATTGGGCATAACGCGGGCTGACCGGACGCTCCGGTCAGTTGACCGGACGCTGAGCCCTTAGCGTCCGGTCGCTTGCAGTCAGCCACGTGTCCTGCCTTCAATGGTCATCAGTCTTGACCAGACACTATGCCTGAGTTGACCGAACGCTGAACACCCAGCGTCCGGTTGTTTACAGTAAGGTTCCAAAACCGATTTTTGCCGATTAGACCCTGCTAGTGTCCGGTCACACTGTGACTTCTTACTATGCTGACCGACAACATGATCGGACATAGCCCTTCAGCGTCCGGTCGCTGAGCGACCCAGCGTCCGGTCCTTTGACCGACGCCAGCATCTTTGTAACCAACTCCATTTCACCTCTAACTTCTTCACCCTTGCTTAAATGTGCCAACCACCAAGTGTATCACCTTGTGCACATGTGTTAGCATATTATCACAAACATTTTCAAGGGTGTTAGTTCTCCACTAGATCCTAAATGCATATGCAATGAGTTAGAGCATCTAGTGGCACTTTGATAACCGCATTCCGATATGAGTTTCACCCCTCTTAATAGTACGGCTATCAAACCTAAATGTGATCACACTCTCTAAGTGTCTTGATCACTAAAACAAAAATAGCTCCTATGGTTTATACCTTTGCCTTGAGCGTTTTGTTTTTCTCTTTCTTCTTTCCAAGTCCAAGCACTTGATCATTACCATGGCATCATCTTCATCATGCTATGATCTTTGTTTGCTTCGCAACTTGGAGTGATCACTTGATAAACTAGGTTAGCACTTAGGGTTTCATCAATTCACCAAAACCAAACTAGAGCTTTCAATCTCCCCCTTTTTGGTAATTGATGACAACCCTTATACAAAGATATGAATTAAAATTCAATTGAATCCATGTTGCTTGTCCAAGCATATTTACCATGTGTAAAAGGATATGGACAAGTTTCATAAACTCCATATGGTAGCAATTGCTCCCCCTACATATATGCTAAGAGTTTGGATTGTAGCTTGCACATATGATTAGATAGGAAATATAGGATTCAATGTCTAACAAATGATGCTAAGGTATAAAAGATGGACCTTTGAAGCGTGATACCAATCGGAGTGCACCATTATACCTTCCTTAGCACCATGATTAGCTTGATACCATTTGAAAATATACCACATGGAAATATTTGGAATAGATACCATTTGATAATACTAGTGAATGAAATCACTAGATAATCTATTCATGCTAGTTTTTCATATTATCATTCAAACTTACAACTAGCATACATCTCACAAGCATGGATGTTTAAATTTAATACTTGTGCCATGCAAGCAAACATATGAAGTGCACATTCAAATGCATCATCCAAGTTCATGAGCTTGCTTCCCCTACTTGTGTGCTCAAATTTTAATTGATCCCTTTCCTTTTTCACTTCTCTCCCCCTATGTCATATATCAAGTATATCTTTATGTTTCTCTCCCTTTATGATATTCCCCTATGTCATATATCAAGTATATCTTTATGTTTCTCTCCCTTTATGATATTTATCCCCCTTTTTCACTATTTTTACTACTATCTTTGTTTCTCTCCCCCTTTGTCATCAATGACCACAAAGGTTCAAAATATAGATAGTATTACTTGTAGGGTCGAGATTATCAATGTCAATCAATAGGGTGAGGATCAAAGTTCCAAATTTGGTTCAAACTAGAATATATGCCAAAGATATTGAACTCGGTTTGATCCAAGGACAAGCTTCTTCACACCTCCAAATAAGGGTTATCTTGTACCATGTTGAGTTAAACACTTAGAGCACATTTTCTAGATTAAACACAAGGTTTACAAGCCCACAAACATGTCATATGCTACCACTAGATCAAGTCAAGCATAGAAGCAATAGTGATACCATATAGACATCAAAATAATTTGATTTTCATGAATGAGCCTAATAAAATAGAACCGCTTGAAAGGTCCTAATAAAATTGAAAATATGACTAGATGCACTAATCATGTCCTTAGCAAAGATGTATGTCATGCCAAATAACTTTTACCTTGGATTGCTCGAATGAGAGGCATGTCATATGAGTGGGGGGGTGCATCAACATAGATTTGAGAAATCCAATATGTTCAACTCATTCCTTAGCTTGCAAAACATTTTCTCATCCAATGGCTTGGTGAATATGTCAGCAAGTTGATCTTTAGTGCCTACACTCTCAATGCAAATGTCCCCTTTTTGTTGGTGATCTCTTATGAAATGGTGGCAGACATCAATGTGCTTTGTTCTTGCATGTTGAACTGGATTGTTGGTTAACTTGATTGCACTCTCATTGTCACATAGTAATGGCACTTTCTTGAACTTGATTCCAAAGTCACTCAAAGTGGCCTTCATCCAAAGTACTTGTGCACAACAACTACCGGCGGATATGTATTCGGCTTCGGCGGTTGATAATGCAACACTATTTTGCATCTTTGATGACCATGAAACAAGTGATCTTCCCAACAATTGACATGTGCCCGAGGTGCTCTTCCTTTCAACCTTGCATCCCGCATAATCCGAGTCGGAGTAACCAACTAGCTCAAACTTTGCTCCTTTGGGATACCACAAACCAATATTTGGTGTATACTTTAAGTACCTCAATAACCTCTTTGTAGCTTTCAAATGACTTTCTCTTGGTGAGGCTTGAAATCTTGCACACATGCATACACTAAACATGACATCCGGCCTTGATACGGTCACATAGAGTAGGCTTCCAATCATAGACCGATATAATTTTTGATCCACCATATTTCCACTTGCATCACTATCCAAGTTGCCATTTATTCCTATTGGTGTGCTAATAGCTTTGCTATCACTCATGCCAAAATTCTTGATCATGTCCTTGATATACTTGCCTTGACTCACAAATGTGCCATTCTTCAATTGCTTGATTTGAAGACCAAGGAAGTAACTCAACTCTCCAATCATGGACATCTCAAACTCATTTGCCATCATCTTTCCAAATTCATTACAAAAGTCTTGATTTGTTGATCCAAATATGATGTCATCAACATAGATTTGCAACACAAACAAGTCTTTTCCAATCTTCTTGATGAAAAGAGTGGTGTCAACCTTGCCCATTGTGAACCCTTTAGAGAGTAGGAAGTCCCTCAATCTCTCATACCATGCTCTAGGTGCTTGCTTCAAGATATACAATACCTTCTTCAACTTGTACACATGGTTGGGCTTTTTGTCATCTTCAAAACCAGGAGGTTGCTCAACATATACTTCTTCATTGATGTAACCATTGAGAAATGCACTCTTGACATCCATTTGATAGAGCTTGATGTTGTGGGCACAAGCATAGGCTAGCAAGATTCTAATAGCTTCCAATCTAGCAACCGGGGCATAAGTTTCTCCAAAGTCAAGACCTTCAACTTGTGTATAGCCTTGTGCTACTAATCTTGCTTTGTTCCTTACTACTATCCCATCTTGATCTTGCTTGTTTCTAAAGACCCATTTGGTTCCAATCACATTGTGTCCCTTTGGTCTCTCTACTAATTCCCATACTTGATTTCTTGTGAAGTTATTCAATTCTTCATGCATAGCATTCACCCAATCAACATCCTTCAATGCTTCATCTATCTTCTTTGGTTCAATGGATGAGACAAATGAGAAATGCTCACAAAATGATGTCAATCTTGATCTTGTTTGTATACCTCTATAAATATCACCAATAATAGTGTCCAATGGATGATCCCTTGCAATATTTATTGGTTGGAGTATTGAAACTTGATTGCTTGCACTTGCTTGATCATTAGGTTGAGATGATGTACTAGCCACTTGTTCTTGTTCATTATCAAGAGAGCCACATGTACTAACTTGATTTATATCATCTTGCACATTTGAGTTAGAGAGCACTTGCACTTGATCATCTTCATCATCATTCACTTGCCTAGGCCTCAATTCACCAATATCCATGTTCTTCATGGCATTTGAAAGTTGAATGCCTCTAACATCTTCCAAGTTCTCATTCTCTACTTGTGAACCCTTGGTTTCATCAAATTCAACATCATGAACTTCCTCAAGAGTATCACTATCTAAATTCCAAACTCTATATGCTTTGCTTGTAGTGGAATAACCAAGTAGGAATCTTTTATCACATTTCTAGTCAAACTTGCCTAATCTTGTGCCTTTCTTCAAGATATAGCATTTGCAACCAAAGACCCGAAAATATGCAATGTTGGGCTTTCTACCATTCAAGAGCTCATATGGTGTCTTCTCTTTCAATCGGTGACAATAGAGGCGGTTGCTACAATAGCAAGCCGTGTTGATAGCTTCAGCCCAAAAAGATTGACTCACATTGTACTCACTAAGCATAGACCTTGCCATATCAATGAGTGTTCTATTCTTCCTCTCAACAAGGCCATTTGATTGAGGTGTGTACTTGGCCAAGAATTGATGTCTAATTCCAAATTCATCACACAACTCATCAATTCTAGTGTTCTTGAACTCACTACCATTGTCACTTCTAACTCTCTTGATGGTTGTTTCAAACTCATTGTGAATGCCTTTGACAAAAGATTTGAATGTTGCAAACACATCACTTTTGTCCACTAGAAAGAATACCCATGTGTATCTAGTGTAGTCATCCACTATCATAAAACCATATTTGTTACCACCAATGCTAGTGTATTGTGTTGGCCCAAACAAGTCCATGTGCAATAACTCAAATGCTTTACTAGTGCTCATCATGCTTTTCTTAGGATGGGTGTTTCCAACTTGTTTGTCGGCTTAACAAGAGCCACAAAGTTTATCCTTTTCAAACACAACATCTTTCAAGCCTCTAACCAAGTCATACTTAACCAATCTATTCAATTGTTTCATTCCAACATGACCAAGCCTTCTATGCCATAACCAACCCATGCTAGACTTAGTGAACAAGCATGTAGATAATTTAGCTTCACTAGCATTAAAATCAACCAAATATAGATTCTCATATCTAAAGCCTTTGAAGATCAAATTAGAGCCATCTACACTTATGATCTCTACATCATCTACCCCAAATATGCATTTGAATCCAAGATCACATAATTGAGCCACGGATAGCAAATTGAAGTTCAAGCTTTCTACTAGCAATACATTGGATATGCTCATGTCATTGGATATTGCAATCTTACCAAGCCCTTTGACCTTGCCTTTGCCATTATCACCAAATGTGATACTATCATAACCATCATTGCCATTGGTGTTGATTGAGTTGAACATCCTTGCATCACCGGTCATGTGTTGAGTGCACCCACTATCAAGAACCCAATGCCTTCCTCCAGCTTTGTAATTAACCTATAAAAGAAGATCAATTTCTTTTAGGTACCCAAACTTGCTTGGATCCTTGAAGGTTAGTCACTAAGCTCTTTGGTACCCAAATGGCTTTCTTCTTTGAGCCCATCCATGATTTACCAATGAACTTAGCCTTCACACCATTTGTACCCTTAGTAAGCATATAGCATGAATCAAGCTTTATGAAGGATACATTAGCTTGTGACTTCTTGTTCATGCATTTTTGCTCTACATGACCAACTTGCTTCCAACTAGTGCAAAACCGACCATTGTTCTTCACAAAACTAGTCTTGTGAGGAGCAAAGGCCACCTTGCCTTTCTTGGGGGTATTGCCCAATCCCTCTTTGTAGAGAGAAGCTCTTTGGCTACCCAAGCACATAAGCAAGCGGTCCTCACCACCATAAGCTTTAGCCAATGTGTGAGTGAGCTTATTGACCTCCTTCTTGAGGTTCTCATTCTCAACCACTAGTGAGGCATCACAAGTAAGACTATCACTACTAGATGAGGTAAAAGTGGAAGTGCTACAAGAAGGGTTAGTAGGAGCAACAACGATAGGCATAGATAGTGATTCATCAATTATATCACAAGCTAAACCTACATTGCAAGTTTCAACATGCTTCCTTTTATTTTGCTCATTAAGCAAACAAGAATGAGCTTTTTCAAGCTTCTTGTGAGCCTTGCCTAGTTTCTCATGGGCTTCCTCTAGCCTCTCATGAGTTGCTTTGAGCTCATCAAGGGCTTGCTTAAGGGCTTTTACCTCCTTATTCAAGCTCTTGCATTCTCTTCTCTTAATGTCAAAATGTTCTTTAGCACCTTCTAGCATGTCAAACAATTCATCTTTGGTAGGCTCATCATTATCACTATCACTATCATTTTTATTTTCATGTTCATTTTCATCATCATGTTCTTCATCACTTTCATCATCATAAGATTGTACCTTAGTGGCCTTAGTCATGAAGCATGATGAAGATTCAAAGAGAGAAGGCTTCTCATTGATTGTAATGCTTACAAGAACCTTCTTGGTGGTCTTGTTATCATCACTATCATCATCATCACTTGAGGAAGCATCACTATCCCAAGTGACTACATATGAACCACCCTTCTTCTTCTTGAATGCCATCTTGTCCTTGTCTTTCTTTTCCTTCTTGTCCTTCTTCTTGTTCTTCTTGTTGTCATCATCATTATCGCTATTGTATGGGCATTGAGCAACAAGATGATCTTTGCTTCCACACTTGAAGCACCTTCTTGACTCTTCTTTGTTCTTGGATGAAGGCTTCCTTCTTCTAGCATGGTAGCCCTTCTTCACCATGAACTAGCCAAATCTCTTGACAAAGAGAGCCATCTTCTCATCATCATCATCATCCCAAGATTCATCTTCTTCACTTGATGTCTCTTGCTTAACTTTGCCCTTGGATGATGTGTCTTTGAATGCCATGCTCTTCTTCTTGTCATCTTTCTTCTCCATCTTTTCTTCCTTCTCATCTTCATCTCTATAAGCATCATCGGTCATAATATCTCCCAATATTTGGTTTGGTGTCATTGTGTTCAAACCGGTCCATACTAGTAAGGTGACCAACATGCCAAATCTTGCGGGTAAACATCTCAAGAACTTATTTGAGAAATCCTTGTCCTCTATCTTCTCACCAAGTGCTTTGAGATCATTGACAATCACCTCCATCCGATGGAACATGTCCGACACACTTTCATCCTCCTTCATCTTGAAGCTTGCAAACTTCTCTTTGAGAATATGCCTTTGCACCCATTACGGCTTGAGTGCCCTCAAATGATTCCTCCAATTTCTTCCAAGCCTCATGAGCTCTCTCAATGTTCTTGATTTGCTCAAAGGTTCTCTCATCCAAAGCATCATGGATGGCACTAAGAGCAATGTCATTGTTTTGGAGAAGTATTTCTTCGGCGGTGGTGAGAGCATCTTCATCTTCGATCTCAATCTTTGTTTCTACCACCTTCCAAATCTTCCTATTGATTGACTTGATATATGTTGTCATCTTGGCCTTCCAATAGGGATAATTTGAGCCATCAAATTGGGGTGGCTTCTTGGTGTTGTTGATTTGAGCCATTTTTGCACCGAAGGTTGTTAAGCCTCAAATCACGGTGACCTCGGCTCTAATACCACTTGAAAGGTCCTAATGGCTAGAGGGGGGTGAATAGCCTAATAAAAATTTCTACAACAACACTTAACCATAATGGTTAGACAATTATGAGGCAAAGCAAGTGTTGCGCTAGCCTACTTAAAATGCAAGCCACCTACCACAATTATAGTTTAGATAGTGTCTATTCACACAAAAGCTATAACACTACCCTATGTTAGTGTGCTCTCAAAGGCTAACTAAATAGCCACACCAACCATGCAAGCAAGCTCTCACAACTAGCTACACTAAAGAGCTTGTCAACTAGTTTGTGGTAAAGTAAAGAGAGTGATCAAGAAGGTTATACCACCGTGTAGATGAAAAAACCAATCAATCACAAGGATGAATAACAATGAAGACCAATCATCTCGGAATCAATGATGAAGACAATGATTTTTACCGAGGTTCACTTGCTTGCCGGCAAGCTACTCCTCGTTGTGGTGATTCACTCACTTGGAGGTTCATGCGCTAATTGGCTTCACACGCCAAACCCTCAATAGGGTGCCGCACAACCAACACAAGATGAGGATCACACAAGCCACAAGCAATCTACTAGAGTAACTTTTGGTGCTCCACCGGGGAAAGGTCAAGAACCCCTCACAATCACCATGATTGGAGCCGGACACAATCACCACTCTCTGCTCGACGATCCTTGCTGCTCCAAGCCATCTAGGTGGCGGCAACCACCAAGGGTAACAAGCAAAATCCGCAGTGAAACACGAACACCAAGTGCCTCTAGATGCAATCACTCAAGCAATGCACTTCGATTCTCTCCCAATCTCACAAAGATGATGAATCAATGATGGAGATGAGTGGGAGAGCTTTGGCTAAGCTCACAAGGTTGCTATGTCAATGCAAATGGCCAAGAGAGAGAGCTTCAACCGGCCATGAGGCTTAAATAGAAGCCCTCACGAAATAGAGCCGTTATACCCCTTCACTAGGCATAACACGGGCTGACCGGACGCTCCGGTCAGTTGACCAAACGCTGAGCCCCCAGCGTCCGGTCGCTCACAGTCAGCCATGTGTCCTACCTTCAATGGTCATCAGTCTTGACCGAACACTACGCCTGAGTTGACCGAATGCTGAACACCCAACGTCCGGTCATTTACAGAAAGGTTCCAAAACCGATTTTTGCCGACCGGACACGTCCGGTCATGCTCGACTGGACCCTGCTAGCGTTTGGTCACACTATAACTTCTTACTGTGCTGACCAACAACATGACTGGACGTAGCCCTTCAGTGTTCGATCGCTGAGCGACCTAGCATCTGGTCCTTTGACCGACGCCAGCATCTTTGTGACCAACTCCATTTCACCTCTAACTTCTTCACCCTTGCTCAAATGTGCCAACCACCAAGTGTATCACCTTGTGCACATGTGTTAGCATATTATCACAAACATTTTCAAGGGTGTTAGTTCTCCACTAGATCCTAAATGCATATGCAATGAGTTAGAGCATCTAGTGGCACTTTGATAACTGCATTCCGATATGAGTTTCACCCCTCTTAATAGTACGGCTATCAAACCTAAATGTGATCACACTCTCTAAGTATCTTGATCACTAAAACAAAAATAGCTCCTATGGTTTATACCTTTGCCTTGAGCTTTTTGTTTTTCTCTTTCTTCTTTCCAAGTCCAAGCACTTGATCATTACCATGGCATCATCTTCATCATGCTATGATCTTTGTTTGCTTCATAACTTGGAGTGTGCTACCTATCTCATGATCACTTGATAAACTAGGTTAGCACTTAGGATTTCATCAATTCACCAAAACCAAACAAGAGCTTTCAGCCGGCCTACTCGTTTGACCACTACGTCGTCGCCCTCGATGCGGAGTACCCCAACAAGGCGGCGTGGGTGAAGTCAGAGTTTTGGGTAAGTCTCCCTCGCACAACATTGCTCAATACGTCGCATTCATTTTACTTTTCTTGAAATAATAAATGGATACATCGCTTTTGTATGCAGACTTATTATAGATGCGAGGAGGGATTTGAGGCTAGGGCAGAGCAGGTGACTACCAAAGCCTATAAAAAACTCATCACCAACATGCATCATGAGGTGCGCATCCAAGCCATCATAACCTACTACGGGTCGAAGCTTGGAGAGAGGAAAACCAAGAAAGACGCAAGAGAGATGCAGCTGGCCCGGGAGTAGTACCTTGAGGTAAATGAAGAATATCAATATTGATTCGTTTTGAGATTAAGTTGGTTTACTTTGATCTTCTTATATGTCCAATACTTGATGACGTATAGATGATTCCCTGGTGGCGCCAAGCGTATCCCGAGTGCTGGGTGATGATGGTGGAGAGGTGGTTCACGGAGCAGTACCTCAAGATGCATAGGGATGCCTGGGACCATCGTTTGTAGATGCAAGGTCCAGCACACCATCAAGGCAGCCGCAGCCTCATCGAATACAAACAAACATGGGTACGTGAATTCATTTATCTATTGTGACGCTCAGTTCTACCTGATTTCTAATCATCGTGCTATCTTTCTCACAGTCGGCGTCATATAGTGGCTAGGCTTGCTCGGACTTCCAGGCATGGTGTATGGCACACAAGGGCAAGGCGATGTCCGATGTCTCCTTCAACCTAGAGGACCCGCTCGAGGCATACATGAACTCGAGCGTCCACTCCCGCATCAATGAGTACACTGAGGTGGCGAGGTCGCTCCATGGGCCAGACCATGATCCGAGCACCCAGGACTTCGATGGAGAGGCCGTCATGAGGGCGGAGCAAGGCAAGAAGCATGGGTGGTTCTGGCTTGGCGACGGCGTCATTGACATGGCCTCTACTCCCTCTCTCTCCCAGATCCGAGCATGGAGCACGAGCGAGAGCTCGGCCATTCGCACATGGCCAACTGCTGCACAACATTGGGTTGACGCACTCGAGGTTATTCCTGTTTTACTCATCATACATTGATCTTTACACACCTTAATTAGCTTTGCATTACTAAAACATTGGAGTGAAATATTGCAGGTCCAGCTAGAACAAGAAATGAGGCAACATCAGGAGCTGGAGGCCGGACACCAAAGGATGGCGGCCCAGCTGGAGGCCGAGCGGGCCGAGCGGCAGGCCTAGGCGCAGAGGCTGATGGACATTATGGAGTTCCTACAAGGGCTTGGGCAACGTGTGGGCTTCTCTCTACAAGCTGGGCTGTTGGTTCCACCTCCACCTCTGCGTCCTGCAGCTGCAGCTACTCCTGTGAGTATGAAAGTTTTTTACTTTCGCTTATGTTTTGCTTGTATGGCCTCTACCTTCCTAGATTAGCTATCCAAATAATCTTGTCTCACATGCAATCTTTTCTCCTTTGTGCAGTCTCCATCTGATGGTGGTTCGAATAATCCACCTCATGCACCTCCGAATGATGGAGCTGGGCCTTCACCACAGTAGCAGTGGGCGAGATGAGTGCACGTTATATTTTTTTCATTTGTTGTTCACTTGGTGATGGACTTGTGATATACTTGTGATGCACTTGTGGTCTTTGATGGACTTGTAGATTTATTTGGATGGACTTGAGCAATTATTATTATATATGTGATATATATTGTGATGGATGTGATATGTGTGGATGGATGTGTGGATGGATGAGATATATGTTTGTATGAATTTATTTGTCATGATGGAATGTAAAAAAATTAAAAATTGCCGTTTTTGGTCACTTTGCCGAGTGTTGCACTCGACAAAGGACCCCGTTGCCGAGTGCCATGGTCACAGCACTCGGCAAAGCTAGAAAAATGGGCGCTCGGAAAACCATTTTTCCAGCTTTGCCGAGTGCCATGACCATGGTACTCGGCAAAGATTGTTTTTAAAAAATAAAAATTCAAACTTTGCTGAGTGCCGAACAGAGGGCACTCGGCAAAGATTTTTTTTTAAAAAAAATCAAACTTTGCCGAACGCCGGCTAGGGGGCACTCGGCAAAGAATTTTTAGAAAAAAATAAAACATCTTTGCCAAGGGCCAGATAGAGGGCACTCGACAAAAAAATTTAAAAAAAAATCTTTGCCGAGTGCCTGCAGGGTTGGCACTCGGCAAAGCGATCGTTAACGGGGCCGACGCCATGACGGTCGCTTTTCTTTGTCGAGTGCCCCTGGGGCTCTCGGCAAAGCCTTTGCCGAGTGCCCGATAAAAGACACTCGGCAAAGAGGGCTTTGCCGATCAATTTTTTGCCGTGTGTTCTTTGCCGAGTGCCATACTCAGCAAAGGCTTTGCCGAACCTGAATCTAGTAGTGAGCATGTAAATCAATAACGTACGAGATGAGCTAGCCACATCAACTTGAACACTTGCAATAGGCACATATTAAAATAACAGATCGGGTCACCGCGTAGGTACTTCTCGTTTGCTGGTCCAGACGCCGTGGCTTGTGGCGGAAGAGCTATCGTTGATGGTGGAGAAGCGACGATACTGTTGACAAAGTTGGTGAAGATGGGTCGAAACAGCCACAGTAGAGATGACGGTACGTGGCACTTACAAAATTGGATGGAAGAGACAAGTCGTCATGGAGGTCGGGGCCAGTCGCACGAAGGCACTTTCCAAAAACCTTATTCATCCTCTCCGGTGCAGGATCACACAAGGATGAGTGGTTGCGGAGACATGCTCTTCCGATCGCTTGCGTAGCTTGTGTACCTGCTCAAGATGGAGATGTTAGGATCGAATGAATGTACCTCTATGTGTAACCATAGATCCAGGTAGACCTCTCCTTTAGGGTTCATCTATTTTGCCCTTGGACAGTAGCACCGCAGCAGCGTAGCACGCCGATACCGTGGCGTTGTAGGCGTCGTGGTGGCGATGCCGCGAAGTCCAGTGGTGACCGTGGTGACCCTACAGAGGCGACGGTGGTGATGGGGCATCCTGTCGCTGGTAGCACGCTTTAGATCGGTTTAGGTTTACTGTGGGTGGGATGGAGGCTGCTCCGTTGAACCTCATAGTGCGAGCCGTTATCCCCACATCTCTTTTATATGTGCTATGCGATAGGGGCCCACCAACCATATTAGGGTTGGGCTCCCCCGATCAGGGAGCAGAGACAAGGGCCCAATAGGCCATTGGGCCTATTGGTGGAGATCAACTAACATTCTCCCCCTTGATCTCTCTACCATCTTTCAATTTCATTTACTTTTGTTCATTCCATTACAGATTAGCGCATAGAGCATGTCTCATCGTCACGGTCCATTGCGATGGACTTAACAGCTACAACACACTACTCTGTTCTGAAATAGATACTTATCTTTGGGCCTTCTTTTGTCTAGGAATTTTAGGCTTTCTCTTAAACCCATGCTAGCTACATGTTCTCTGAACACCATGTTCTCTGAACATGTTGGGTGGTAAGCCTTTTGTAAGCGGATCCGCAAGCATCTTTTCTGTACTTATATGCTCAAGACTTATGAATTGATCCCAGACTTTATCTTTCACTACATAATACTCTATGTCAATGTGTTTGGCAGCACCACTTGACTTATGTTGTGAGTATACTGTACTGCCTGATTATTATTGCAGTATCACTTAAGTGGTCTATAGATGTCATCAACCACCTTCAAACCAGGTATGAACTTCTTTAGTCAGTTCACCTGCCCCGTTGCCTCATATCATGCTACAAACTGTCATACATTGTGGACGATGTAGTGACAGTTTGCATTTGAGCTTTTCCATGAAATAGCTCCCCTTTTTCGAGAGTGAATACAATCCCATTGTGGATTTTCTATCATCTCTCGCATAATCAGAATCTGAATTTCCCACTACGTGGAGTGAATCAGATCTTCTATATGTCATCATGAGGCCTTTCGTTCCTTGCAAATAATGCAAGACTTTCTTTACTAATTTCATTGTTCTGTTCTAGAATTGCTCTGGAATCTGCCAAGTAACCCGGTAACAAATACCAAGTTAGGGCGCGTGCATACTTGAGCATATTGTAAGCTTCCGACAGCTGAAGCATATGGAACCACTTTCATTTGATTGAGCTCATATTGGTTCCTGGGGCATTGAAAATCCCCATATCTGTCGCCCTTGACTATATGAGCAGGTGAGGGACTATATTTGTGCATACTGAATTTCTTTAAGATTCTTTCTATGTATGCCTTTTGTGACAGTCCTAATACCCCTTTTCTTCTATCTCGGTGAATCTCGATCCCTAGAACGAACGAGACTTCACCAAGATCTTTCATATCAAGTTTTGAGGACAAAACTTCTTTGTCTCCTGTAGTAGACTGACATCACTTACTAGCAAGTAAGATATCATCCACATACAGGACAAGGAAGATAAACTTCCTATTCTTAAACTTTGCATAGACACAATTGTCCTCTACATTCTCTTTAAAACCTAAAATTCTTTATTGTCTGATCAAACTTCAAGTACCACTATCTTGAAGCTTGTTTTAATCCATAAATGGATTTCTTTAGGCGGCATCCCATTCATTCTTTTCCTTCCATGACAAAACCTTTCGGTTGTGCCACGTAAACATTTTCCTCCAAGTTTCCGTTGAGAAATGTCATATTTACATCCATCTGATGCAATTCTAAATCATAATGTGCCACTAATGCCATTATGATTCTGAAGGAATCTTTACATGAGACTGGAGAAAAGGTCTCATTGTAATCAATCCATTCTCTTTGCATAAAGCCTTTTGCCACAAGTCACGCTTTATATCTCTCTATATTCCCTTGAGAGTCAAGTTTTGTCTTGTAGACCCACTTACAGCCTACTGTTTTGGCTCCTTTAGGAATTATATCTAAATCCCAAACTTTATTGACATTCATTGATTTCATTTCATCTTCTATGACCTCAAGCCACTTTGATGAATGATCACTACTCATGGCTTCTTCAAACGAGGTGGGATCATCCTCCATTTGAAATTCCTTAGTGTTGTACACATCATAATCAGCATGAATAGCTGATTTTATAACTCTTTGAGACCTTCTAGGGGCCTTCACATTTGGCACATCTTCTGTTTGAGGCTGTTGTTGCTCCCCCTCATTTGTGGCAATAGGTTCTATAGGATCCTGAAGAACAGGTTCCTCATTTTCATTCATTGTTGCCACAGGTGGAATAATAACAGGTGCTAACACCATAGTATCTTGCACTATCGGTGCAGTGACAACATGTAGTGAGAAAATTGGCTCATGAATCATTGGAGTGGGCGCATACACCCACTTCACTTCAAGGTCAATTTCTCGAGCTACCGTGCTCCCCTCATCTTTTCATCCTCTAGAAAAACAGTGTGTCTTGTTTCCACAAACTTTGTATGTCTCTCTGGACAGTAGAAACAAAAACCTTTTGACTTTTCTGGGTAGCCAATGAAATGGCAACTTACTGTTTTGGGATCTAGCTTCCCAATATTTGGGTTAAATACTTTAGCCTCAGTAGGGCAGCAGGGCTCCCCCCCCCACACACGCAAGTGGTTTAGTGAGGGTACTCTTTCAGTCCACAACTCATACGGTGTTTTGGGCACCGACTTTCTTGATCCTCTATTGAGAATATGAATGGTGGTTTTAACGCCTCCATTCGCAGGCTTAACTGTAAGGTGGAGTAACTTATCATACTACGCATCATATCCATTCATTTTACGATTACGTCTTTCAGCTACTCCATTCTGCTGAGGTTCACCCGGTATAGAATACTAGGCTACTTTGCCATTCTCCTGTAAGAACATTGCATAAGGTCTAGGAACTTGGCCATATGGGGTATGCTGACCGTAGTACTCCCCCACGGTCAGACCTGACTATCTTTATCTTTAAATTACTTTGGATTTCAACTTTTGCCTTAAATATCTACATTTATCCAATGCTTTTGTTCTTTCTTTGATTGGATAAATATAGACATAACGGGAGTAATCATCTGTGAATGTTATGAACGAATCATTACCATCCACACTCTTTACAGGAAACTGACCACAGATGTCTGTGTGAATAATCTATAAAATTCCTGCGCTTCGCTTGTCATCTTTCTTAATTCTCTTTACATACTTTCCTTTTATGCACTCTCTGCATTGTTCTAAATCTGAGAGCTCTAGTGGAGGAAGAATATCATTCTTAACAAGTCTTTCTATTCTCCCCCTAGAAATATGGCATAAACGATAGTGCCATAATTTCGACGACGCATCGTGAGCTCTCTTATGCCCCCATTTCTAGATTAACACTCTGTCACTAGCTGCTTTATCAGCTGGGTAGCATATGTATTTGAAGAGACAGTGAACTGACTCTTTATTCTATCATGTACTCGGTGACCATGTCATACTCTGGGATTGAGCCAACAATTACAGGCTCAATCATGTTCTTCATCACAGTCAAATATTTCTTGTTGGCAGTGAGCCACTTCCTATGCTCATAGTCATAGGACATCTTTTGGGATTCAAAATCCCTCTCTTTAGTTGCCCAAGTGGCATCATTCTCGTTTGTCTCCCTCACCGGTGCCACATGATCAGTGGAACACGGTGAGGTGACTACCCAGTCCACCTTAGACAAGATGACAACCATGTCAAAACTTTTCTTAGCATAAAAATAACACCATTTGCATGCTTTGATTCCAACGTTGGTCAAAATCAAAATATACAACTATTCTTACACACTAATTCTATATCACTGTTGGGCAGAAATAGAATTAATGCATAAAATATTAACTTTCACAACTGTTCTTACAAACTAATTCTACATCACCGTTGGGTAGAAATAGAATTAATGCATAAATCATTAAAATTTACATCTGTTCTTATACACTAATTCTACATCACCGTTGGGCTGAAGTAAAATTAATGCATAAATCATTAAAATTATGATATTGTTATTAACAATGTTGGTCAGAAAATAACAACATCATAATCTATGTCAAAACTCTTTTTCTCCAATTAAATACCACATTGGTTCAAAATAACTCGAGAATCAACTATTTCTTTAGCAGCGGAAAAACTTTCTTTTTCTCCAATTAAATACCACGTTGGTACAATATAACTGGAGAATATACTTTTTCTTTAGCAGCGGAAAAAACTTTTACTCAATTTCTTGAATTTTACCCACAGGTAAAATACCTTTTTCTATTTTTCTTTTGAGCCAATTTGCATTTTCAATTTTCCAGGAAAAGGAAAAAAGCGAAACCGGGCTCATTCTTTACTGTTTCGGCCTAAAACGGCCCATAGCTCACAGCCGCACGCGCCCTTCCCGCGCGCTCCCCCGCGCCCAGGCCGCAACCTAGGCCTGGGCCGGGAATTCGGCCTTGCGCCCTCGCCCGCCTGGGCCGCGACGCTGGCCCATTCGATCTTGGCCATCCATCTTGATCCGACGGCCGAGCGCGCATCTCGCTGAGGTTAAAAACGTGACGCAGCGCTCCCCCGAGCAAACCCTAGGTCATTCTTTCTGGCCCTCTCTCTCTGTTCGCCTCACTGCGCTCTCTCTCTTCTCTCTCGTCGCTCTCTCTTCTTTCCTCAGTGCAGCCGCAGTAGTCACCGAGTGAGCGAGCGGGTGAATCAGTGGAGCAGCGAGCCTCGGCACCGTCGCCGGCCCCCTCGCCGGCGTGCGCGTTCCCCAGCGGGTGAGCGAGCCGCCGACGAGCGGCCTGGCCACGGCACCACTGTGGCCGAATTCCAGCGAGCAGTGCCCCCGGCCGGCCCTTTCTTTTCCCCGCGCGCCGGCGTGCACGACGGCGAGGTAAGCCACCCCCTTCCCCTCTTCCCCTTTCGGTTTCTTTGGTTCTTGTGCTCAGATTTCATCTGATTTGGGGATTAGGGTTAGGGTTTTGGGATGGGGTTTCACTGTTTTCTTTTTCCCTTGTTCCCCAATCAAATTTAGATCTTGATTGCTTTTCTTTGTTTGACCGATTGGGTGGGTTAGGGTTTCATTTTCTTTTGATTTCTTTTCCTTTTCGGAGTTCATCCGAATGGGTTCCCTTCCCATCCGAATCGGTTCCTTTCCCCTTCTTCCCTTTCTCTATGCAGTTAGGGTTAGGGTTCGGTTGAACCCGATTTGTTTTGATTCGAGATCGAGATGCTAGGGTTCACTATTCTTCCCCGAGACTGGTTCCTTCCCCTTCTTCCCCCTTCCCCTTCTTCTTTTGGGATTAACCCGATTTTGGGATGGGTTGAAATTTAGGGTTAGGGTTTCGGGATTTGACTCTTTTCTAGGCTGAAAACCCTCTTCTTTTCTTTTGCATCTTGTTTATCTTTTCGGTTGAGTCCGATTTGGATTTCTTTTCTGATTTAGGGTTCGGCTCTGTTCATCTTAAGGCCAAAACATTTTCTTTTTCCCCTTTCTTTAACCCAGTTAGGGTTAGGTTAGGGAACCCCTTCTCTGTTCAGATCCGAAAGGAAGTGTTCGGTTCTTTTCTCTTGCCGTGCGTCGGTGAGAACAGCGGTGCGGCATCTTTTCCCCCGCGCGATGGTGGTGGTGACCGGTAGACAGTGACATCCGCCACCCCGGTTTCTCTTTCTCTTTTTGCTTTTACCCGGTTAGGGTTAGGGTTACACAGTGGCAACATGTCTCTGATACCAATGTTAGGATCGAATGAATGTACCTCTGTGTGTAACCGTAGATCCGGATAGACCTCTCCTTTAGGGTTCATCTATTTCGCCCTTGGACAGTAGCACCGCAGCAGCGTAGCACGCCGGTACCGCGGTGTTGTGGGCGTCGTGGTGGCGATGCCGCGAAGTCCAGTGGTGACCGTGGTGACCCTGCAGAGGCGACGGCGGTGGTGGGGCATCCCGTCGCTGGCAGCACGCTTTAGATCGGTTTAGGTTTACTGTGGGTGGGATGGCGGCTGCTCCGTTGAACCTCGTAGTGCGAGCCGTGATCCCCACATCTCTTTTATATGTGCTGTGCGACAGGGGTCCACCAACCATATTAGGGTTGGGCTCCCCCGATCAGGGAACAGAGACAAGGGTCCAATAGACCGTTGGGCCTATTGGTGGAGATCAACTAATAGGAGAGACTACGACGACAACGTGGTAGGGGAATAGAACTGTTTCCAGCGATGGCTGGTAGGCTGTTTATCAATTAGGTTTTCAAACCAAGGCTGCCACGGATCGAATTTCAGCGGACCATCCACGAGGAGGCGCCCCGCACCGGCCCGGTGAGCAAATACGAGTGTAGGCTTTCCTTCTCTCTCTACGCTAGATTTGGAGAAGTGGATATGACTTCCTTACGTAAGTATGACAACTGTACCTCCACTTCAACTAACAAAGTGGAATTAATGTTTCAGAAAAAAAAAACAAAGTGGAATTAATGATTCCCAAACTACCCTTGTATGCACATACAAATAACCCTTTGAGATTTATTTGGAGTAATTAAAAAAATCTTTATGAGGCCAAGGCCATGCATATATTCCAACACTAATCAGGGTTCACAATGATTTTTGGAGCTTTGCAGAGCTGCTTCAGTAGGAACTTGGAAGAGGGTCAACACGAGATGGTCGTTCGCACTGCTGCAGTCAGCGACTGGCTGCACTACAGGGCTAGAGTGGAAACCGTGTGGAAACCGTGTTACGGTCCACAACCATAGTCCTGGTGTGTCAGCGGCCAGGAAGCCATGTGCTTGGTGACTTTTCTCCAAGTTGGCTACCAAGCATGAAGCATGTGTGCTACAGCGCCTCTAAGTTGCTGGTAACATACTTACAAAAAAAATGCTGGTAACATACATTTTCTGCATCAACGATTCTAATAAAGCCGTGAAAATACACTTGTATAATTATTCGGCACAGACCGGGGATGCTAGCTTTGCATTGCATCAAGATTCGGTGCTCTGTCTCGACTGTCCTGGTAGCTTCCTGAGTGAGGGTTGGTGGCCATGAGCTAGCGCAAATGGTCAGATACTGGTGATAGCACGTCGCTGCGTACCTCTCCTCCTTGCTGCAAATTCATTTGAGCCAGCGAATTGTTGAATAATTAGACAATTTTATGGTTGATTCTAGAACATAAATCATAACAAACGCAGATACTAGCATGTAAATCTCTAACGTACGAGATGAGCTAGCCACATCAACTTGAACACTTGCAATAGGCACATATTGAAATAACAGATCGGATCACCGCGTAGGCACTTCTCGTTTGCTGGTCCAGACGCCGTGGCTTGTGGTGGAAGAGCTGTCGCTGATGGTGGAGAAGCGACAATACTGTTGACGAAGTTGGCGAAGACGGGTCGAAACAGACACAGTAGAGATGAGGGTACGCGGCACTTACAAAATTGGATGGAAGAGACAAGTCGTCATGGAGGTCGGGGCCAGTCGCACGAAGGCACTTCCAAAAACCTTATTCATCCTCTCCGGTGCAGGATCACATAAGGACGAGTGGTTGCGGAGACATGCTCTTCCGATCGCTTGTGTAGCTTGTGTACCTGCTCAAGATGGAGAGACTACGACGACAATGTGGTAGGGGAAAAGATGTCACACCCTAATTCGAATAGAACTGTTTCCAGCGATGGCTGGTAGGTTGTTTATCAATTAGGTTTTCAAACTTAAAGGCCAAGTAATCGAAAACTAAAAGCGCTCCCGCAATGCCACGGATCGAATTTCAGCGGACCATCCACGAGCAGGCGCCCCGCACCGGCCCGGTGAGCAAATACGCGTGTAGGCTTTCCTTCTCTCTCTACGCTAGATTTGGAGAAGTGGATATGACTTAAGTATGACAACTGTACCTCCACTTCAACTAACAAAGTGGAATTAATGTTTCAGAAAAAAAAACAAAGTGGAATTAATGATTCCCAAACTACCCTTGTATGCACATACAAATAACCCTTTGAGATTTATTTGGAGTAATTAAAAACACGAGACACACGGGCTTGGGTGGTCAACACGAGATGGTCGTTCGCACTGCTGCACTCAGTGACTGGCTGCACTACAGGGTTAGAGTGCCACACCTGCCGTACTGTTGTACACTCCCGATCGAACGTGGTTGACGGGTTCACTGCCACATGCAATTCCCACGTTTCACATGCATCGTCGCCACCATGACATCCAACAGGAACCCAACAAGGTTAACATGCGTACTAATGTTGAGAAAATTCGGTTGCTCATTTCTTGCTTAATTCCACCGCTGCTCTTGTTCACTAATTTAGTTGGGATAAAGGGCCATGCATATGCATGTCAACCCAACGCACCAATTAACCACTCGTCTTCTTATCAAATGTAGTTTATGATGGGCAATGGGAGCTTCACAAAACAAATCAAGCAGCGATTACATTAAAAAAGAAGAAGCTCAGACCAGACGAAACAATAAAATAACAAAGACCCTAAAAGGGTCAGTGGCTCTGTTCGCTTCACTGAAAAGCAATGACTGAAAGTACTGTTCGCTGATTTGTTGTGAGAGAAAAACACTATTTCTTTGCTGAAACAGTACGGCTAATAAGAGAAATGAACATGGCCAGTAACAAAAAAAAAAAAGCTAGCAAGACAAAGCAACTACATTAATTATAGACAGTTGGTGGTTGGATTGTGACCTCAACTCACACCACCTCATCATAACTCTAAACCACTTCACCACTCTACAACTGAACTGTAAACCACTATTTAATTGACTAATAGTCCATCAGCCTTGCTTCCACATGGGCTAGAATTTTTAAGAGGGATCGAAGTGTCATTACTTGCATGTGTCCTAAGTCCTCGATGGATCGCTAACATAAACCTTAGACACCCTAAAATAGCCACCTCTTGCTAACTTTACCAAGAGCTGTTTTTCACTGTATGCCCGAATATTCTAGCTCTGGACCGGAATTTCAAGACCCTGGAAATTTCAAGGCTAAGGGGCTGGCAATTTGCGGCCAACCCTTCGCAGGTTGCTGGCAGAGCATTTACCTGATATGCCAGGCCCCACCTAGAATATTCAGGCTAACCTAGATCTGAGAAAGAAGCGCACTGTCTAAGCTTTAGGGGGGATATTCCGAGGCACAGAATATACGGGGTGGATCTGGGTGCTGCGCCAACTGTTAGCTGAAGGTAAGGAGTGAATATATTTTCACTCTTCCTCCTTCCTCTATCTCTCTCTCTTTGGCCACTTTTGAAGCTCCCAACAACTTTGAGACAAAGGTCTTCAACTTTCTCCCTCTCCCACATTCTTCTCACAAAAGTTTAGATCCCCATCTTTGAGAGTGAGATTGGAGTGAGTTCTTCGTGCTTGCGACTCTAGGAGTAAGATCCATCTCTTGAGCACTTGTGGCACCCGCCAGTGATTTGTTCTTTTTTGTTCTGTTACTCGTGGGTTCTTGGAGCCCTAACAGGCTAGGTGTTGCCTAGTGATACCCTCATCTCTTGCTTGTGATTTGCTCCAGGATGTTTGTATTACCTATTTGTTCTAGTGATATTCCTAGCTTGATCTTTGTGGTTGCTAGGGAAAGAGGGGTGCTGAAAGAGACTCTAAAGGCCTTTGTGGTCGCCTGAACAATGGGGACGTAGGCACAAGTTTGTGATGTGGCCGAACCTCGGATAAATCTTATGTCCCCGTGTGCTTGTGACCTCGTGTTTTCATATTTTATATTATTTAGTGTGGTGGCCAGATCTATATATTGTGTGTAGGTGGTGGAGCAAGCAAAAACGTGGAATCACTTTGTACTACATCTCTACATGTGTGGTGAAATCAATTTAGCATTTGAGCAATTTACTTTTCATAACCCTAGCTAGTTCATTTTCCTCTGGGGCTCAATAGTTCGGTCCTCCCCGAAATTTTTGGCAGGTGTGGAAATTCCAATTGGGACCGAAAATTCTGATACCCTGATATAATCCGCTGCAAAAGTTTTTACATTTCATATTACACCTATTCACCACCCCCTCTAGGCATTTTGATCCTTTTAGTATAGATATAGATCAAGATTATTAATGTTCCTATTTCCATTTCCACACTTGCTTGAACCTGGAAAAAAACATGACGAAAAACCAAAAAAATGGAATTGTATATTTGTTACACCCCTCTGTCCTAAATCATATATCGTTTTGGCTTTTCCAGCTACATAGCTTTTGCTATGCACCTAGATATGAGATATGTCTAAATACATAATAATTGTGTATCTAAAAAGCTAAAATGACCTATAATTAGAATGGAGGGAGTATTATATTATTCATCTTACTAGCTATTTCTATTTCCACATTTGCTTGAGCTTGAAAAAAAATCAAAACGGAGAAAAACAAAAAAAATAGAGCTGGAGGAACAGAACGGAAAACAAAAAGCAGAACGGTAGCAACAGGGCGGAATGGAGGAGCGGACGGACTCTCGGCTCCCGCCCCCTGTTGTGTGCCTCACGGACTGCTTCTATGTGCAACTCATAAAAAAAATAAAGGAAACTGCTAGCGCCCGGACGTCCGGACGGACACCCACGTCCGGACGCCCACGGCTGCTGGTCTGCTGCGCTGCTCGTTTGCCTGCTCTTTCACCTACCTGTTCAACTGCTCCCCCGCGTCGCTCCGTGGGGACCGCCCTCGCCTGCCTCGCTTCCCACACTCACGTGGGGACCTCCTGCGGCTGCGAGACCGCTCTGCTTGCACCTGCTTCCCTCGTCTACTTGCAACATGTGCAACATCATGATCTACTTTTGCAACATCTAGATGAAACACATGTAACATACGTCAGAAACATTTGAAACACTTGCAACATACGTCTGAAACACTTGAAAAAACAACTGAAAATACTTGAAGATCATTGCAAACATACGCAACATCCAGATAAAACACTTTGCAACATATGTGCGAAGCATAACACACTTGCAACATATGTCTGAAAAAACAGATGAAACATTGGGAACAGACGCTTGTAACATACGTGTGCAGCCACTGCAACATATGCAACATCCATATGAAACACTTGAAACATACATCTGAAACAACTGAAACACTTGAAACATAGGCTTGCAACATGTGTGAAAACGTGAAACACTTAAACACAACGTCGCTGGTGGCCATGGCCTACCTTGTGGGGAACTGCAGTGGCCAGCAAACGTGGATCAGGAGGACGTCGAGAACAATAGCCCAGCATACACCTCCGCTGCCGGTTTTCCCTTTCTGTTATGGTGTCTTCGGCTAGCCGCAGGAGACGATGTAAAGGCCAACGACGACCTCATACTAGTGGTGTCAGGATGGTGGTGGCCAGGTAACGCCACGCCCATGACCAGCGATATGGAGTAAGGCGCGGCAGAGGATCGGCACACGGCGTGATGGGGGGAAGCGCACGGCACGGTGGAGGAAGGGGGTGCGGCGGGATGGAGTGAGGCGAGCCGTGAGTGGATGCAAGTCCGAAGAAGAGGCAGAGCAAGAGACGGTGTTGGTGGAAGGCTGAGAAATGAGTGGATAAGAATTAACGTAGAGAATAAGTGGGTGAGATAGTTTGGTGTCCATTCGATATTTTTGAGAGGGCCGGACGCTCTTGTTGTAGCATTTCTGAAAAATAAAATTAGGGACGGTCCTTAGGATATGGGAAAAACAAAATTAAATCAGAACGATCTCCTCGGCAGAAAAAAAACAGCAAAACAAAAATAAAAAGGTCCGAAATCAAAGAAATTCTTGGTGGCTTAATAATAGTAGAAGTAAGATAATGATACAATTAGACGCAGAATTAGAAAATTATTTTAACTGTAATGAGTAATGAGCTAATATTTGGTTCCTGTTTGGCATGTAGCCACGTACTAGAGCGGTAGAGGGAATTGGTCCCAACAAAATCCCTCCATCACTTCACTCGAAGATTCATAGGCACCTGGTCCTCGTGTGTCAGCGTCGAGGGCTCGCACGTGAAAGGATTGGTCCGTGTGAGGCCGTGCATACTTCTCTTCCTCTGAACTGGGAACCAGCTTATTGACTTGTCAACTCCAGTGATTGCAAAATGCTGAAATGTATACGTACTACGTGTCGGAATGCGAGCATTTTTTTTTATTAAACTGGGCTCCACTTGTTACTCGAAAGAGGAATGTTTGACTTAGAACTTGCTCCAATTGTTCTCGGATTTCCAAATTCCAATCAGACAGGGACCATTGAAGTTTTGGACCTTTGTCTTAGTCATCTAGAACCCGAGCTTTCCGGATCCATATATATATTTACCTTCCACTCAAATTGTAAGTCATTTTGATTTTTGTTATCTAGACCTATACTATATGTATCTAGATATATAGAACATACTTGCAATTTGAAAAAGATAATAAAGTAGTAAAAAAGGAAATTTCTTTCTTCCGTCTCACTCTCTCCTCTGTCTGTCCAACACTCACACATCTTTTGTTTCTCGTCATCATTCCCCACTCTCACCCTTCCTATTTTGAGCTTTTCAATTTTTTGGTGCGTCATTTCCTCACTCTCACTCTCCTCTTCAGTTAATATTAAAGAAGGAAAATTCTTTCTTCTGTCACACTCTCACATGTCCGTCCATATTCCACACTCTTATTATCTTTCTTGATTCGTCATCCTCCCTCTTTCACCCTTCTCATCTTAAGTTTTTCTTTCCTTGGTTCATCATCCATCACTCTTACCGTTCTAATTTTGAGTTTTTTTATTTCTTTGGTTCGTCGTCTCTCACTTTCACCCTTCTCATTTTGAGTTTGGGCTTGCAAAACCTTTGTCGACGTCCCTCCATGCCTCCACTCATACCATGCCCTACTCATCTGAGCCCGGTCTGTTGAGGCACGTGTGCAGGCATGTGGCCGGCTTTTCATCTTTTTTTTTAAACTCACAATAAGTCCACACAATAGGCATTTAATTATTTAAGTTGAGTCAGTCTCATGTCTATTTCCCATACGAGATTAATCCTTTATTGCACAAGCATTTATTATGGGTCTTAAAATTTATTTGATTTAAGGTAGGACCAAGCCCAATTAAATTGAACAAAAATCAGCCGTACTTGTTTATTCTTATTGGCATGAGCACCAAACAATAAACTGTACATTCTACTGTTGTGCACGAACATGTTTGATAGTATAATTTAGAGTATCACGTGTGATTGTTTCGCTCATAAAAATTCCTAGGACTTCATATTACATTTCTAAAATATGGTGTCCACCAGTGAAAGGAAAACCAGGAGTTGCACAGTCCAGCCGTATACAAATCTAAGAGTAGTGCTGCAAACTAAAAAAAAAACGAACTTAGAACATTTACTCCAATAAATACTATCCGTACGACGACCGTACATACGTATGCATGGTCTGCCGTCTACTTGTCTCTACATTATGGAGCAGCTGGTGGTGTCTTGCTGCGGCTGGTAGCCGTACCACGAGTAGCCGGCAGGGTGGTCGTAGACGACGGTGACCGAGTGCGGCGGCGGGTACGCGGGCACGACGGTGGCCGGCGGCTTCTTGTCGTCCTTCTTGGCCTCGCCGACCTGCAGCAGGTGCGCGGGCCCCACCTTCTTGCGCAGCGCGCTGGTGAGCTTGACGGAGTCGACGCCCTCGCCCACGACGACGACCTTGTCCCTGCCTTCGCCGTCGAGCGCCACGGAGTCGACGCCGCCCGTGGCCGCCACCACCGCCATGGCCTTGGACCGGCACTTGTCGCAGCTCATCTGCACCTTGATCACGATCTTTTGCTGCACCAAGGTCCAGGACATGCGCCGACAACATTAATATAATATAATAATTCAGGCTTTCATCTGAAACTTTATTGGAACGAAGCTAGTAATAAAACACTACTACGTGCTGCAGCTGCAAACAATCAAGGAGGCTATGGCATGTGTACCTTCATTTTGCTGAGGCTCTGAGCTGTGTGAAGGTCCTTGAATTGGGGATATATTTCTTGTGAGAGAGCTGTAGGTTGTTGGAGAAAGAGACGAAGTGGGGGGAGCAAGAGTTTCATGTCCTGGTAGCAATGTCCCGTGCCGTGGAGTATTTATTATATATCGATGGATGACTGGGTCTTACTCCTATGTCTTAAAATAAATGTTATTCTCACTTTCTAAGGAGTTACATATTTGTAACTTAATTTGATCAAATATATATAAGAAGTATTAATATTTGTAATGTATAATTAGTATCATTAGATGGATCAGTTCAATATATTTCATAATTAGTATCATTAGTTTTTTTTTCTGGCTTCACTATTTGTAGGCATGGCCAAGTCTAAATGACCTTACTTGTGTCAAAACGTACTTTGGGGAGTTATTATTCGGGCACAATTGTTGGCCCTGGGATCTCCCGCATAGGTGAGCTGACCGCTCATCGGCGTTGCCGACCACACACTATGGCTAGAGGTAGTGTCGGTGCGAAAAGTGACCAACAAGTAAATATTTATAGTTTTGACATGCGTTGTGATCGGATGTGGCCTAGCACTCAATGACACAAGATTTATACTGGTTCAGGCAATGTGCCTGTAAGGAAAATGGACCATTGGCCCATTTACTTTGGATTTTGGTGCTTGATGACCAACACAACCAAATTGGACTAATGAATTTGCAAGTGTTTGTTTTATAGTTCAATAGGGTGCAAGACGTAACTTGGACAAATGCGACGTGATGATCCTATGATCAACACCTCAAGCAAGACCTTAGGAGCACAAGAGAAGACCCAAGAGATCAAGCAAAGTCTAAGCATGAAGATTGGAACCAAGCCATACGCAAGATCGCGAAGAAACGAGAGCTCGCAGAGGCGATCGGATGCTGGACCGAACGCTGGTGGCTCGGCAGTCGGGACGACCGGACGCTGGACTGGTGGCTCGGCAGTTGGGATGACCGGACGCTGGACCGGTGGCTCTGCAGTCGGGACGACCGGACGCTGGACCGGTGGCTCTGCAGTCAGGACGACCGGACGCGGGCGGCGAAACCGACCGGATGCAGGAAAGCAGCGTCCGATCAAGTACAGAGAGGTTCCAGAGCGGCAAATCTGCGACCGGACGCTGGCCAGCGTCCGATCAGTATATTGCCGGCTCAACGGTCGAGACGACCGGACGCGTCCGGTCAGGACGATTCAGCGTCCGGTCAGTAGCAGTTTCGCGGGAGTTCGACCCCAACGGCTACTTTCTCAGTGGAGCTTATAAATACAACCCCCAACCGGCCATTTGAGAAGGGTGGAGCTGAGGAAACATACCAAGGGTGTTGATACACCATTTTAGTGATCTCCACTTGCATAGTGCTTAGTGATTCATCAGGTGATTAGCATAGGTGCTTTGCGAAGTGCTTAGGTTGATTAGACCATCGCTTATGCGCTTGCTCTAGGTTTTGACCTAGTATTTAGTGAGGTTTGCATACCTCTTACCACTCGGTGCTTGCGAGCACCATTGTTGTACATCGGAGGGGCTTGAAGTCTTGCGAGATCACACCAACCGCGTTTGTGGTGTGGTCACCACCGTGTACCGAAGGGAACAAGGCCCGCGGTGTTTCGGCCGGAAGCTTGATAGTGAAGACGGCGGGGAGCATCCGGGAGAGGCTTGCCGGAAGGCACGTCGAAGACCCACTTGCGCGTGGGGAAGGCCCGAGGCTATCCACGGAGTTACCCGACCGGGAGCTTGGCCCTTGCGAGGGATTCCTTGCGAGGGGCTCCAACGAGGACTAGGGGGAAGCTTGCGCGTTTCTCGATACCTCGGTAAAAATACCGGAGTCGTCGACGGGAGTTTGCATATCTCTACCTTGCTCTTTAGCTTCCGCATTTATATTGATTACTTTACTACGTTTGCAGTAGAGATAGCAACACACTAGCAAAACTGTAGTTGCACATCTAGATAGTTTATCTATTGCATAGGTTTTGCTAGGGTTAGAAAAAGAGGCCATAGTTTAGAGTTAGAATTTTTAAGTTGCCTAATTCACCCCCCCCCCTCTTAGGCGTCACGGTCCCTTCAATTGGTATCAGAGCCGGTTGGCTCAATTTGGACCTTTGGCTTAACCGCCGTTGAGCCAATGCTATTTAGAGTGGTTGGGATGGATACCGCTAGGCCTCCGCACTTTGACGGCACTAACTTCCCATACTATAAAGCTAGAATGGCTTGCCACCTTGAGGCGGTTGATTTGGGTGTATGGAGAGTCACTCGTGACGGGATGAAACCCATCAAGAATCCCGAAAAACCCACAAAGAGTGATGAAAAAGAAATGCACTTCAATGCTAGAGCTAAAAATTGCTTGTTTGAATCACTTAGTATGGATGTTTTCAACCAAGTATTCACTTTAAATACGGCACATGAAATTTGGTTAAAACTCCAAGAGCTCCATGACGGCACAAGCAATGTCCGTGAGCAAAAACATTGTCTAGCAAAGCAAAACTATGATTCCTTTACTATGAATGATGATGAGCTTGTTCGTGATATGTATTCTCATTTGAATCTAATTATCAATGAGCTACATTCTATATGATTATTAAAGCTAGATGATGCGGACATCGTGAGGAAGATCATCTCCGTGCTACCACAAAAAAAATATGCAAGCATCATCACCATCCTTCACAACATGGAGGACTTGAGCAACATGACCCCGGGCATAGTCATTGACAAGTTAGTGGCATTTGAAATGTCACGTAAGATGGGTCAAGAAGAAGCTTCTTCATCAAGCAAAGGCAAAGCTCTCGCTTGTAGCAAGAAAAAGAAGATTAAGGGCAAGCAAGTTGAGACAAGCTCAAGCTCAAGTCCTCAAGTGAAGATGAAGAAGAAGATGAGGACGATGATAATGATGATGAAGATTCAAGTGATGATCAATCTTCCTCCTCCACCTCCAATCTTGATGAAGAATCAATCAAAGTGATCAATAAGGTGGAGAAGATGATCCAAAGGCTCAATGTCAAGGGTGTGCCCATCCAAATTCAAGATTTCATTTTCACAAATCAAAGAATTGAGCAAAGAAAGAGAGGATGCTATGGATGCGGCGAATTGGGGCACTTTGTGGAAATTTGTCCAAACAAGCCCACACCCAAGACAAAGAAGAAGGCATGCAAGAACCAAGCCCTCACATCAATAAGATCATGGGATGATTCTTCAAGTGAAGAAGAACCCCATCACAAGAGGCGAGGCCGCAAGCACTCATCATCAAGCTCTTCTCGTGTGTGCCTTATGGCACGAGGTAACGAAAGCACTTCCTCTAGTGAGAGTGATAGTGATGATGATATGCCTTCTTATCATGAACTTGTGCAAGAAAATCTTAAATTTGCTAAAGCTTGCACTAGTCAACAAAAGAAGCTCAAAAGCTTAAAAGAAAAGCTAGATAGTTCACAAAAAGCATACAAAACCTTGCTTGAATAATATGAGAACTTTACTAATCTCAATGTTGAACTATCTACTAAAATTGAGAAACTTGAGGCTAGTGCAACAACAAATGCATGCACAATCAATGATGAGCAACTTGAAAACAAAATGAAAAATTAAAAGAAAAGTTAGTTAGCTCACAAGAAGCATATAATAGTTTGCTTGCTAAAATGGAAACCATGTGCAAACATTGTGATGAGCTAACTAATAAAGTTGCTAATCTTGAAGCCGTTAGCACAACCCCCACCAAGGCATCTAAAAAGAAAAGTTCTATCTTTAACATGTATAAAAAGGATGCCTCTACTTCTTGCATTAATTTATGTTTAGACTCACCTTCGTGCAACCAAGTTTGTGTTGAGATAGTTGTTGTAGATACATGCACACAAGAGGTTGCAAAGGAGAATGAGCAACTCAAGCAAGAAGTAGCTCACCTCACCAAGGACTTGACTCAAGTGAAAGGCAAGGCGAAGCAAACCCAACTTCATCAAGATAACACCGTCAAGGGAGTGAAGAAGCTTGATGAAGGACAAACCATGGTTTGTTACGTGTGCCACAAGGAAGGTCACAAGTCCTATGAGTGCAAGGTGAAGAATGGGGGAGGAGCAAAGAAGAAGGAGAAAAAGCAAACAAGCAAGCTCTCCAACACCTACACCAACAAGGTGGACAAGAAGGCCTCCACACCTTATCTCTTGAAGAAGAAAAATGACAAGGTGGTGGCCATCAAGGTGAACAAGCAAGCCAACAATGGGGTCAAACGCTTTTAGGTGTCAAAGGAAATCATTTCAAACATGAAGAGCACCAAGAAGGTTTGGATCCCGAAAGGAAAGTGAGAAGTCCGTCGGACTTCGGGGAATTTGGAGACTTGGCAAAGTATGGGTGCATTTCATGGGGTGCATCATGATGGACAAAATCATTGTCAAGTGGGTTAATTAATACTATGGACCCAAATTCCCCTTCCCATGTTAGGTAACTAGATGTCATTATTTTCAATTAGTATTCATTTCAATTGGCATTGTTTTTCAATTGATATACTCTTAAAGCATCTAGTTATCTTTCATGCCTATGTTTGCATTTACATGTTTAAATCTTTTGTCATGCATTCAATAGGTACATCATATGGTAGGCTTGCTCGGTTTTATTATCAACCCTTGGAGCAAACCTACATGGTTTAAAATTGTTTAGAAGCACAACACATAGCTTGTTTTACAATTATTCATCTAATATGTGCCAAAGTCCAAATTGTAGATAATCTCTCCCGAATATCATTTTTGAAAATGATTCTCACATTCATGAGAAGTCATCTTTCAAATGGTATTTTGATACTTAAATCAATGTGCACAAATTTTACAAGTATTCAACACTTGTGTGCACAAATTTAGGGGGAGCTTAATTCTACAACTTGGATGCTTTGAGACTAACACTTTTTCAAATGGTATCATTTTTTCAAACCTATCACATGTGTAGTAGTCTCATTGTAAGGAAATTGGAGTCCCCGGAGTTAAGCATCATTCTTCAATTGGCATCATCATGTTAATTTCATTTCATATTTATATGCTTTCTCCATGCATTATATAGATTAAACTCTCTTGTATAATAAATTGCTAATTATGCATATGCTTTGCTTTCTACCATATGTATGCATATATTTAGGGGGAGCTTAGTCTATATAATGTGAGAGTCAGATCTTGTGATCCATTTCACTCTATATACAAAGGATCACGAAATTTGACCCTCCCTTATGCTACTAATGTCTTCCTTTTCGGTGTTTGATGCCAAAGGGGGAGAATTTGAAGAACCAAAGGCAAGCATCAAGTTTATGTCTACAAGTGGTAATGGTCCGAGAAAGGGAGGAAAGTGAATTATGGATTAGTCTAAGTAATGGGAGAATTTTTTTTTAGAAAGCTAGGCTTTAATCCATAATATCACATGGGGACATTTGCAAGGGCAAGACAAGCTTTTAAGTAAAGTTTTAATTGGTATCTTACAATTGACTTCGTTTGGTATCCCTTAATACCATATATGATTTCAATGGGTATCTTTAAGTATCAAATAAACTTGCCCTTTGCATTGCATCCTAGCAAGTAGGTAGTTTTTAACTTCTAAATTCTTATTATTTTCTTGCTTTGGTCGTGTTGGCATCAACCACCAAAAAGGGGGAGATTGTAAGGAAAATGGACCCTTGGCCCATTTACTTTGGATTTTGGCGTTTGATGACCAACACAACCAAATTGGACTAATGAATTTACAAGTGTTTGTTTTGTAGTTCAATAGGGTGCAAGACATAACTTGGACGAAGGCGACGTGATGATCCGATGATCAACACCTCAAGCAAGACCTTAGGAGCACAAGAGAAGACCCAAGAGATCAAGCAAAGTCCAAGCATGAAGATTGGAACCAAGCCGTACGCAGGATTGTGAAGAAACGAGCTCACTGAGGCGACCGGACGCTGGTGGCTCGGTAGTCGGGACGACCGGACGCTGGACCAGTGGCTCTGCAGTCGGGATGACCGGATGCTAGACCGGTGGCTCTACAGTCGGGACGACCGGACGTGGGCGGCAAAACCGACCGGACGTTGGAAAGCAGCATCTGATCGAGTACAGAGAGGTTCCAGAGCGGCAAATCTGCGACCGGACATGTCCGATGGCAGGCGACCGGACGCTGGCCAGCGTCCGATCAGTATATTGCCGGCTCAACGGTTAGGATGACCGGACACATCTGGTCAGGACGATTCAGCGTCCGGTCAGTAGCACTTTCACGGGAGTTCGATCCCAACGGCTACTTTCTCAGTGGGGCTTCTAAATACAACCCCCAACCGGCCATTTGAGAAGGGTGGAGCTGAGGAAATATACCAAGGGTGTTGATACACCATTTTAGTGATCTCCACTTGCATAGTGCTTAGTGATTCATCAGGTGATTAGCATAGGTGCTTTGCGAAGTGCTTAGGTTGATTAGACCACCGCTTATGCGCTTGCTCTAGGTTTTGGCCTAGTGTTTAGTGAGGTTTGCATACCTCTTACCACTTGGTGCTTGCGAGCACCATTGTTGTACATCGAAGGGGTTTGAAGTCTTACGAGATCACACCAACCGCATTTGTGGTGTGGCCGCCACCGTGTACCGAAGGGAACAAGGCCCGCGGCGTTTCGGCCGGAAGCTTGATAGTGAAGACGGCGGGGAGCATCCGGGAGAGGCTTGCCGGAAGGCACGTCGGAGACCCACTTGCGAGTGGGGAAGGCCCGAGGCTATCCACGGAGTTACCCGATCAGGAGCTTGTCCCTTGCGCGGGATTCCTTGCGAGGGGCTCCAACAAGAACTAGGGGGAAGCTTACGCGCTTCTCGATACCTCAGTAAAAATACCGGAGTTGTCGACGGGAGTTTGCATATCTCTACCTTGCTCTTTAGCTTCCGCATTTACATTGATTACTTTACTACGTTTACGGTAGAGATAGCAACACACTAGCAAAACCATAGTTGCACATCTAGATAGTTTATCTATTGCATAGGTTTTGCTAGGGTTAGAAAAAGAGGCCATAGTTTAGAGTTAGAATTTTTAAGTTGCCTAATTCACCCTCCCCTGTCTTAGGCGTCACGGTCCCTTCAATGCCCTACGTCCAGTTTCAGTCGGTCAGTGACTTTATTCCTAAGCCTAGGTACTCGAAGTTTGTTGTGGGGTTACAAACGAATAGGAATGAGAAGGGGGTGTTAGAGGCCCGGTCGGACTTCAAACTGAATGGGAAAGAGTGACGGGTGATCTAACATGCGCTAAGTATTGGAGCGTATGCTCTATGTAGCTTTCGAGCTCTAGAACTATTGATCTGTTTGAGTTCTCAGGCCGTTGAGTGCTCGAATCATCTAGCCTTTTTTTCTTTCGAGAGCCAGAGAGGCTTTTAGGAGAGAGCTCATCCTCTTTTATAGTTGAAGGGGGTGGCCTTACAAGTCAGAGAAAGAGGGAGAGAGAGAGAGTGTATATACGTGCTCCCTAGTCTTGTTGCCCACGCTATCGGGTACGAGACGGTTGTAGATGCCCACAACACTGTTTATGTTCAGACACACCTGGTAGGCTCTACCGTGTTCGCCTAGTACGGCAAATACCGGCGTCTACAATATTGTTTGTGTTTTGACATGTTTGTAAGGTTGTATAGTGTCTGTCTAGTATGGCCTAGTTGTACAGTGTCCGTCTGACATGGCCTGGAATTGAACGAAGTGCCGCCTAGGGTGATTGATGTGCGAGGGGCAATGCAAGAGACACCGGAGAGCTTAGCAATTGCTTGCCCTGGTGGGTGGTGGGTGGTGAGTGCCTGACTGGGTGTAAAGTGATACTGGTAGCAGCACTTGTACTCCGGTGATGGCAAACTCTGTCTAGGAGTTGTTAGCCTGCACCACATGTGATTAGTTTTCTAGTTCATGACTTGACCTTGCATTAATTGCCGCTAACGCGCTGCGGCAGTGGAAACTGGAAACCGTGTTTCAGAGCACACGCACACCCATGGTGTGATGGCTGATGATAGATAGTACTACAAGTCAGCGGCCAGGAAGCATGCTGCCTATATAACATCCGTTTCTACATGCAACGATGTTAAAATAGTGAAATGGTTGGGGAAAATGCGATTTTATTCGACCAAGAAAAGACATGAAAAACTATGGGTTCACCTGTGCTTCATTACTGGCGGCTGGCGCGAGCATGAAAACCGGCGGCGCTAGCTTTGCATTGCATTGTTCAACAATGATTTTGTGCTCCCTGAGGTTGGTGGCCAAGGGCGCAAATGGGTCAGGTACTAATGATAGCACGTCGCTATGTACCTCCTCGATTGCTTGTTCCAATCCGGCTAGCTCCTCTCTCTTGGGAGCAATTGTCCCAACTAATCATGGTCTTTTTTTTCTTTTTTATCTCAAATTGACAAAAGATTTGCGTATGATTGTAATTAAGAAGAGTTTAACTATACAAATGACACGCTTATGAGCGCGCTAGGCATTTCATTGAATAGTCCATCCAACCCTGCTTCCACTAGGGCAAAAATTTTAAAAGACATAAGCATGAGATGTTCATGTTTAATACTTAGTGAAAGCATCTAGGCCCCTAGTTAGGTTTCGATGATTAAAGATAATACAAGATTACTATGACTAACGTGTGTTTTGCAGAGGCAATTTAGTTAGGTCATGGTAATAGAGATCGATTGGACAATCATGATGGTCATGCCCCTACGATGGAAATTGTTTTGGTTTTCAAAGGATGGACGACAAGGTTAAGGATGGACTAGTTCTAAGTGTCGATTGAAGTTGGAGAGACACTTAGAGTAGTTTAGGACTTTGTTTTTCCTTTGGCCGTACTATTAAGGGGGGTATGGACGGGTAGCTTGACCTAGGTGAGTCTAGTGAGTTAGGTGTGGTGCACACTTGTTAAAACTAGCACCAGGTAGCTCCAAAACAGCCCTTAGATCCAATGGAGAAAACTTCATTCACATATGATCGAGAGTTGGAAGTGAATGGAGGGTCAAATACTGACCGGACGCTGGCTCTGGGTTGACCGGACGCTGGTGCAGAGTCCAGTCAGTTCATTTGACCAAGGTGAAAACGTCGGACGCTGAAAGGTGAAGTGACTAGACGCTGAGAGCCAGCGTCTGATCGACTCCAGTAAGGTTCCAGAGAGGGAAAATCGTGACCAGACGCGTCCGGTCAGTGCTGACCGGACGCTGGCCAGCGTCCGGTCACACTGTAATCACTGGAGTTCGGGGTATACTGACCGGAGCATCCGGTCAACATGACCGGAGCGGCCGGTCATCCTGCAGAGGCACAGAACGGTTCGTTTTTCAGCCGATGTTATAAATACAACCTCCACACGTGTGTGGAGGTACTTTTGCTCATTCCAACAGCTGATAAACACCTTAGAGAGTGCCAAGAAGAGCAAGGTCCTAGTGAGGTGATTGAGATTTGAGAATCCCAAAGAGAGCCCTCATTAGTGAGATCAAGAGTAGCAAAGTGTGCATCCACCCTTCTCATTAGGCTTGTCGTGGTCAAGTGAGAGTTTGTGCTTGTTACTCTTGGTGATCGCCATCACCTAGATGGCTTGGTGGTGATTGGGAGCTTGGTGATCATCCGGAGAGCTTGTGGATGACCCAACTCAAGTTGTGAGCGGTTGTGGGTGATTCACCACGACAGAGTGTCGAAGAATCAACCCGTAGAGAGCACTTGATCCTTGCGTGGATCAAGGGGGAGCTACACCCTTGCGCAGGTGCTCCAACGAGGACTAGTGGGGAGTGGCGACTCTCTGATACCTCGGCAAAACATCGCCACGTTCCATCTTCTCTATTTACTTTGAGCATTTACTTTGAGTATTTACTTTGAGCAATTCAATTCTTGTCTTTACATTCATAGAATTGCCATGGTAGAGTAGGATTGAAACTTATGTTGCAAGTCTTTTGTGCGGTAGAATAATTAGAAACACTTTCTAGGCACAAGGGGTTAATTGGGCTAACCATAGGATTTAATTATTGCAAAGAAATTTAGAATTAGCCCAATTCACCCCCTCTTGGGCATTTTGATCCTTTCAATTGGTATCAGAGCCTCGTGCTCACATATTTAGGCTTAACCGTATAGTGAAAGATGTCTCATGGGGATGGACCTCCTATCTTTGAGGGGGACGATTTTCCATATTGGAAAATTCGCATGGAGGCGTACCTAGAAGCTCTAGATGTTGGAATTCTTAGAGCCGCCTCACAAGGTTTCCCAAAACCTTGGGATGCCGCACACCCACAAGGTGATGAGTTGAACTATGAAAAATGGAATACAAAGGCTAGAAACACTATATTTAGAGGCATTTGTAAAGATGTGTTCAACCGGGTGAGGAACCACAAAGACGCCTATGCACCATGGTCGGACATTTGTGCGCTCCATGAGGGAACAAAGAGTGAGCATGAGGAATGCTATCATCTTGTCCTGAAAAAGCTTAACTCTTTTGAAATGCTTCCTAAAGAATGTGATAATGAAATGTATTCACGTTTGAATGTTCTTGTAGAGGAAGTCAATGGGCTTGGACTCACTCAAATGCAACCATCCGATGTTGTAAGAAAGATCTTGAGTGTCCTCCCCATTGACAAATATGGGCATATTGTGACCGTGCTACATCAAGGTGATCTTTCCACCGCTACACCGACACAAATCTTGGGAAAGATCAATGCTCATGAGATGTACATGCACATCACACCTCAAGATGGCTCATCCTCTACAAAGAAGAAAGAAAAAGACTTAGCATTCAAGGCTAGCCAAGAGAAGGGCAAAGCAAGACTTGAGTATGAGAGCTCAAGTGATGATAAAGTTGATGATGAAAGTCTTGCTCTCATGGTGAAGAAAACCGTCAAGATGCTAAAGAAGCTCAATAAGAGTGACATCAAGTTTGATGGCAAGAAGAAGAAGTTCTTCACTAGTTCTAGAAGGAAGCCAATCTCTGAGATGGATTGCTACAATTGTGGAGAACTTGGTCATCTAGCTCACCAATGCACAAAGCCCAAGAAAAACAAGTTCAAGAACAAGAACAAGGGCAAGAAAGATGACTCAAGCAATGAAGATGAAGATGAGAAGAAAAAGAACAACCCATACAAGAAGAGAGATAGCAAGAAGAAGGACTTCCACAAGAAGAAGAGTGGAAAGGCTTACATCGTCGGTGATTGGCTCACAGACATTGATTCATCTAGTGAATCATCCGATGATGATAGTGACAATGAGAAGGTGGCCGTCATTGCTATTGACTCATCATCTTCACCGCCACCACCGCCATCATCCTCTACACACCTATGCCTTATGGCTAAGGGTGAACGCAAGGTATCAAATGATGATGATAGTAGTGGTGATGAACATGCTAGTAATGATGACAGCGATAGTGATGATGATGAATATGAGTCACCTACTTATGATGATCTTGCTAGATTGCTTAAACAATACACTAAGATCATTATAAAGACTAGAGCTAAGAATGAAAAGCTAGAAGCTAAGAATGATTCACTTTTAGCAAAATGTGATATAGCGGAAAAGGCTAGTGTTGAGCTTAGAGAAGCAAATGATGCTATGTCATCCAAACTTAAGGAGCTCAAATCTTCTAAGAAAGAGCTTAAAGATAAACATGATAAACTTGAGTGGGTGCACAAAGAGCTCATCACTAGCCACAACAAGCTAAAAGAAGAATATAAAACTCTTAAGATTAATCATGATAATCTTATCATAGCTAAAGAATTTCTATCCAATGAGCCACATGATGCTACTAACCATGTTGTTAAGATTGATATAGCTACATCATGTGATGACTTGATCATTGAGAGCATTGAGCAAAGTTCTAGTAGCAAGGGCAAGCAAGTGGTTAAGGTCGATGATTATGATGAGTTTGTCAAGCTCAAGAATGACAATGCAAAGCTCAAGAAAGATCTTAAAGAAATCAAAAGCCACAACACCATTGTGCTAGAAACTCTTGATTATGATGGTGATTTGATTCTTGAGAATGAGAAGCTCAAAGAAGAAAATAAGAAGCTCAAGGAAGAGAAGAACCATGATGCTCTCAAGGAAGAAAACAAGAAGCTCAAGTTGGAAAAAGAGCATCTTAAGATTGGATTGAGCAAGTTCACAAGAGGCAAGCATCTTCAAAGTGAGCTCCTAATGAACACCATCATGAAGATGGATAGAAGTGGCATTGGGTACATGGCAAACAAAGAGAAGAAAGCTCAAGCTCAACATCAACAAAAGCCAAAGCCAAAGAAGTCTTTTGAGTGTAGACAAGAAGGACACTTTGCTCATGAGTGCCAAACTCCACCACCACAACCCTTACCCAAGCATGCTAGACCTTTTGCCTTCAATTCTCACTACATGCTTAGAAAGGATTCTAGTGGGAGAATGAAAGTCATGTTCTTAGGACCTCCTAACAAGAATAGGCCTAAGAAAATTTAGGTTGCAAAGTCACTTGTTGAAAAGGTGAAGGGCCCTCAACAAGTTTGGGTTCCTAAAGCTTGATTTCTTATGTGTAGGTGAACTACAAGACCGGTGGAAGTCATTAGGTTATTGATAGTGGTTGCACACAACACATGACCGATGATCCTCGTATGTTCACCTCACTAAGAAGTAGATGGAAAAGAAAGAATCACATTTGGAGATAATTCAAAGGGCAAGGTTAAAGGATTGGGCAAAGTGGCAATATCAAATGATCATTCTATCTCAAATGTGCTATATATTGCTTCATTGAGCTTCAACTTGCTATCCGTTGGACAATTGTGTGATCTTGACTTCCAATGCTTGTTTACCGAGAAGAAAGTTGTTGTATCTAAGAAGGATGATGACCAAGTGATATTCAAAGGATTTAGATACAACAACCTATATCTAGTGGACTTCACCTTCGAAGATGCAAACTTGAAGACTTGCCTATTCACCAAAACAACACTTGGGTGGCTATGGCATAGAAGACTTGCTCATGTTGGGATGAGCTCACTCAAGAAGCTAATGAAGAATGATTTAGTGAGAGGGTTGAAGGATGTGAAGTTTGAGAAGGACAAGCTTTGTAGTGCATGTCAAGCAGGCAAGCAAGTTGCAAATACTCATCCAACCAAAGCTTTCATGTCAATCACAAGAGTGCTAGAACTCCTTCACATGGATTTATTTGGACCAACAGCATACAAGAATTTGGGAGGAAATCTTTATTGTCTTGTGATTGTTGATGACTATTCAAGGTATACATGGGTATTCTTCCTTCATGACAAATTCGAAGTTGCATCTTGCTTCAAGAAGTTTACCAAGAGAGCACAAAATGAATTTGAAGTGAAGCTCAAAAAGATTAGAAGTGACAATGGGAAAGAATTTGACAACACAAATATAGAAGCCTATTGTGATGAAGTTGGAATCAAACATGAGGTCTCCGCAACATATACTTCTCAACAAAATGGTGTAGTTGAGAGGAAGAACCAGACATTGATCACTCTTGCAAAAACAATGCTTGATGAGTACAACACCCCCAAAGCTCTATGGGCGGAAGCAATCAACACTGCATGCTATGCATCCAACCGCTTATTCCTTCAAAAGTTCCTTGGCAGGACACCTTATGAGTTGCTCAATGGGAAGAAGCCGGACGTCTCCTTCTTTAGGGTGTTTGGTTGCAAATGCTACATCTACAAGAAGCGGCAACACCTAGGGAAGTTCCAAAGATGTTGTGATATTGGTTTTCTTGTTGATTACTCATCAAAGTCCAAAGCATATAGAGTATTTAATCATGACACCGGCTTGGTTGAAGAAACATATGATGTGGAATTTGATGAATCTAACGGCTCCCAAGGAGCACATGAGAATCTTGATGACGTAGGTGATGAACCATTGAGGGAGGCTATGAAGAACATTTCAGTTGGAGACATCAAGCCTAAAGATGATGAAGATGATGTACAAGTGATTGATCCACCTTCTTCATCAAGTGTGCCACAAGATGGTGATAAAGATGGGAGAGTAGAAAATGAAGACACTCATATCTCCCATGAGCAAATGGTGGTACAAGCACAAGATGTTGATGCTCCATAACCTCCTCCTCAAGTGGTCAATAGAAGAAATACGCCTCTACTACAAGATCATCCACAAGATCTCATCATAGGGAGTCCATCAAAGGGTGTAATGACTCACTCACAAAAACTTGCTTCATTTATTGCTCATCACTCTTTTGTCTCTTGCTTTGAGCCTACTAAGGTTGAAGAAGCTTTTCAAGATCTGGATTGGATAAATGCCATGCATGAAGAGTTGAACAACTTCACCCGCAATGAAGTGTGCAAGAGTCATTGGAACAAAGTGGGTGTTCCGGAACAAGCAAGATGATCAAGGCGTAGTTGTGAGGAACAAGGCAAGGCTAGTAGCAAAGGGGTTCTCTCAAGTTGAAGGTTTGGATTTTGGAGAGACCTTTACACCGGTTGCAAGACTAGAAGCCATTCGTATCCTCCTTGCATATGCATCACATCATGAAATGAAATTATATCAAATGGATGTGAAAAGTGCATTTTTAAATGGCTTTATTAATGAACTAGTCTATGTTGATCAACCTCCTGAGTTTGAAGACCCTAGATATCCTAATCATGTTTATAGGTTGTCTAAGGCATTATATGGACTTAAGCAAGCCCCAAGAGCATGGTATGAGCGCCTTCGGGACTTCCTCATTGAGAAGGGCTTCACCATTGGGAAGGTCGACACCACACTATTCACCAAGAAGCTTGATGGGCATATCTTCATTTGTCAATTGTATGTTGATGATATCATCTTTGGATCATCAAATGAAGATTCTTGCAAAGAATTTGGTGAATTGATGTCGAAGGAGTTCGAGATGTCAATGATTGGAGAGCTTACATTCTTTCTTGGTTTTCAAGTCAAGCAAATGAGAGAAGGGATTTTCATCTATCAAGAGAAATATACAAATGATCTTCTCAAGAGATTCAAGATGGATGAATGTAAGCCAATCAAGACACCAATGCCAACTAATGGACATCTCGACCTAGATGAGGGAGGTAACATGGTTGATCAAACTCTCTACCATTCTATGATTGGTAGCTTGTTATATTTAACCGCATCTAGGCCCAACATCATGTTTTGTGTGTGTATGTGTGCTAGATTTCAAGCTAAGCCTAAGGAATCACATTTAATTGCCGTAAAAAGAATCCTTAGGTACCTTAAGCACACACCAAGCATTGGCCTTTGGTATCCCAAAGGAGCTAGATTTTAATTAATTGGCTATTCCGATTCGGATTACACCGGATGTAAAGTTGATAGAAAAAGAACATCCAGAGGGTGCCATTTGCTTGGTAGATCACTTGTGTCTTGGTCCTCCAAGAAACAAAATAGTGTGGCTTTGTCCACCGCCGAAGCGGAATACATTGCCACGGGTGCTTGTTGTGCACAAATGCTTTATATGAAACAAACTTTGCTAGACTATGGTGTAGTTCTAAAAAAAGTACCTCTTTTGTGCGACAATGAAAGTGCGGTAAAACTTGTAAATAATCTGGTCCAACACTCTCACACCAAGCACATAGATATTCGCCATCACTTTCTTAGAGATCATGTTGCAAAGAATGATATTTCATTAAAAGGTGTAAGGACCGAGGATCAATTGGTGGATATCTTCACTAAACCGCTAGATGAGGCAACATTTTGTAGATTGTGGAATGAGCTCAATGTTCTTAATTTTAGTAACTTTACTAAAAGATGAGCTTGTGTTGTCCCTTGCATTGCATTATAAAATACAACATGTTTAAATCTTTGGTAATGCATATAGGGCTTGTCTAACATGGTTAAGATAACCGCCGAAAAGCGTGTGAAGAAGCTTAACCTTGGATCAAACTTGACAAGCAACTAGATTTACTTTCAATATTGCATTGCATATGCATGATTGTTGTTTGTCGTTTATCTTAATTTGCCCTCTTATTGCCTATTTTCTTAAAAAGATTTATAGCCTAAGGTAAAATATTTTTGAAAAATATGAGGGTTTAAGAGAGGTCACTCACATCAGTCCCAATTGGTGTTTATTTAGATCTTATTGGAGTTGGGACTTGATTGGGAACAGGCAGCACGAAGAACTTTGAAGAATTGCTGGAAAAGGAGTGACTGGACGCTGCATCGGACTCTGATGTCCAGCGTCCGATCAGCTCACAGGAGGTGAACTTGCTGTGAAGGAGTGACCGGATGCTGAAACAGTGTTCTTCTAGCGTCCAGTCAGAAGGCGATCCAGCGTCCGATCAAAAGAAGATGACATCAATAGGATCGACCAGACTCTAACTGCGTCCGGTCGGTGTCCACCGGACACGTCCGGTCACGATTCCAGGGGTTTTGGACCTTACTGGAATCGACCGGACGCTGGGTGGCAGCGTCCGGTCACTACCACCGGAGCGTCCGGTCAGTAGTAAACGTGCGGCATCAGGTTTCTTTCTCTGTTTCCTTTTTTGATCCGCTGGGGGCCGCCTTATTTAATCTCAGCGCCATGTTTTGGCCTAACCTATCCGTCGACATCGTCGTCCCGAGCGCCGAGCCCTAGCCACCAACTTTGTCGCGCCGCCCGTGCACCTTCCCGCACCACCACGTGCCGCTCGCAGCTCCCCGCGCATCTCCTCACGCCGCCATGCCCCTCTGTGCCGCTCCCGTATGCCCAGCGCTCGCCGCAGCGCTGCCACCAGACGCTGCCTACCCATGCTGCCATCCTGCACCGCCAGCCACCACCGTAGCGCCGCCCCGCGCCATCCTCGCTCGCGCCAGCAGCAAGCCCTAGCGCCGCCATGCTATGCCGTCCATCGCCAGAGAGCCACCGAGTGCCATAACCCTAGCTCCACCCTCACTCCACCCTCGCTGCAGCCAAGCTCAAGTGCTCTCATTTCTTTGCTCGATCGTCGATCTTTGTCGAGCCGGTACCCTAACCCTAGCCGATTCGGTGGTTCCCCGCGTGTCGCTTCTCTTCTCTCCTCGGGTCACCGATTCATCAGGTAGCAAGCCTCCATTTCAATTTCACACCTAAATTGCTTGCTTCCTAGGGTTTCGTATCTATTAGATATATTGTATTTATTTATATATCCTATCTATTCCATCGTGCAGCGAGTTGGTGCCGTTGAGGTGTCGGTGGCAGTTATCAGCAGTTGTCAATCAACTCAGAGCCAAGCTCACGAGTACGGATCGAGGCCAAGCCTCAAAAGTGTCAGTGGCAGTTGATCTTTGTTAGAGGCAGCAGCTCTTGTCAGATGGCTTGTACAAAGAATGTCGGAGGTGGTCCCAGTGATGAGGATTCGAGGCCCCCGCCTCGCCAGCCTGCAGATCCAAAAGGCAAGGCGACAAAGAAGATGGTAGTAAGGAAGCGCAATGTCACAGAACCGTCCAATTTATAAGAGCACAAGTACAACAGCAATCACCGAAGCGATCAAACCGTCATACTTGAGCCCATATAAACCCGGTAGTCCAATGAAATCACGAAAGATCTCAAACAACCAACATACAAACCAAGATCGTAGAGATTCAACACAACCAGTCACATTTTACATCACAGTTCACAAATATGTCTCATACATCAGAGTTCGAATAATTATTACAAACCAAGTTTGAAAGTAGCGGAAGCAAAGTAGTTTAACATAAACATCACACATAGTTTAATACAAAGCCAGTGTCATAGTCATCTCCAACCAAAAGCACAAAGGTGAGATGAAATACAGAATGACCATTGCCCATGGTCCTAGTCCTCATCCATAGTAGGAGCAAGATAGTTCTTGCAGTAGCCATTAAACATAACGTTATCTGCAACAAAGGGAATAAAACCCTGAGTACGAGAAGGTACTCAGCGAGACTTACCCATCCGACTAATATACTAAGACACCAAGGAGTATGCAAGGCTTTATAAGTAGAGCTAGTAGACATTATTTGCAGAAAAGCATAAGTTATCCAACATCTCTTTAATTGGAAATCACTAGTTATTAATCCTGTCTCATACTAGATTAGCAACTATCCTATGCCAAACATGTTGATACCATTAATTCATCACAATAATAACCATATCCAGTTGAGTTCTTGCTTAATCTCATAACCATCATTTTCATCCTTTCCATAACTTACTACGATGAAAGGAACTCAAGTCAAGTTCTCACTATCCGGGAGAGACGATGATTCGAATCGATTCCTACCCAGCTAGGGAAATATTCCTAACACACACCCAGGCATGCCTCGCGAAGGTAGCCTTAGGTCACCTTTGGTACAAATCAGGAACCAAATTCGTGGGTACGACCAGCGCCGCACAATCAGAGAACCACTCTGCCAAGGGTGATCGGGACTCTAACCCGCCCTTGGGCTTACGCCAATGGCTCTTCGCACATCCTTACTACCATCCAGAGTGCGCACTTGAACTGCTCGTGGTCCCGGCCTGAGATGAGCTACTCGGCTTCGCGGTCGGAACGACTTATCCAACCAACTATGTGAGAGGCTACGTTCAACATGACAAGATGACCTCCAACGTCCGGTCCTTAAACGACATAGGTGGAGTCACTACAATACCACATATAAGGCTCCACCCAGTCTCCATTTATTCAATAATACCAGGTTATGTTCCACGATAGCACAATATAGCCAACCGTGATTAAGTTATCACCTGTAGCTCGCAGGTGACAGGGAATCACCCGACTTCTACCGGTCTAAGCAGAGCTAAGCATGACAAATGTTCCTGGACTTAATTAGGATCCATGGTAGATATATCTGGTCAAGGAATGGTAGTATGCAGCAAGTGTTTACAAACAACTCCTGTCACGTAATGCAGCAATACGAATAACTTTAAGTGACATTAATAAAATAGGGAGACTTATAATGCTCCGGGGCTTGCCTTTCACAAACGTCGAAGGCTGGTGATCGGGGCACTTGGGAAGGTGATCGGCTTCAGGCTCCCCTTCTCCGGAAACCTCCAGGTGCTGAACTTCCTGATTCTCCTCCTGCGGCTCGGCGTCGAGTTCCACAAGTGTGATCCCCTCGGTTGCACCTATTGCATGCATATGCATAAATAAGTACCATGAATGCATAAGATGGATCACGGAGGATGTGGTAATAGGAGGTACATGCTATGACAATGAGGTGAAGTAGAAAAATGATAAAAATGCTAACTCCCTACTAATTGAGTAGGTGCATATCTCTTCTCCATCTACTTACCAATTTCACACAATGCCATGTCTAAACTACATACAACAGTTACATGTTTACATCATAACTGAAGTTATACTTATCCAAATGCTTTGATGTTAAACTTTCTGGAAAGCTTATAAAATTGCCTACAACTCTTATTAAATCACCAAAAGCCGAATCACAATCTATCATAGTCAAAATAGTAAATCTATGCTTTGCTGTCCAGGATTACATAACGTGAGAAAATAATTATTAACTTATGTTTCAAACATATAATTGGACAAGACCAACTTTACTAACTCATCATACATATCAAAACAATACCAGAAAGTAAGGTGTTCACCACCAAATCATTTCTTTTAATGCTTTTCTTAATTTATTTAATTAATCAGGAGAAATGGTAAACATATATGAAAACTCTATCATTAAATCTACAAAAATTACAGTAGGTACTACATGTTCTAAGTAGACTACCATAAAAATTTCACACCATTTGAGTAAGTATAACATCTCACACAAAAATGATAAGGCATAATGGCTTAAAATGAAATAATTAGGAAACCTTAGTGAAAAGTGTCAAGCAACAGATTTCATATTTTTCCTAGCACCCTTAAGGTACTAGGATATTTCCCACAAAATTTCATGGTCAATGGATTCCTATATAATTTATAAAAATTCACCCAAGTATCAATCAGTGATAAAAGAAAAATCTATAACTCAAAAACTACACATGCAATGTCTCTCAAATTTTAACCAGAGCTTCTACTAATCAATACTAGCTTACCCACAAAATTTCATAATTTTTGGATCACAGAAACTCAAGATATGATTTAAACAAGTTTGCATGCATTCAAAAACACTTTTCAAGTTCCTATTTAATTCATCCAAAATCTCTACATAAAGTGCTCAAGACATATTTTTCTTAAATACTAGACCTAACTGTGAGTCTAACAAAATTGGAAGTACTCAATTTGGATCTACCAATTTGGAGTTACAAAAATCACAAATCAGCATTCAAACTAGAATTTTTGAACTAGCTTCTGACTCAAACAGCCACTGTCGTGTGGGTCTCGGGTGTCAGCCGACCCCACCCGTCAGCGAGACAAAAACAGAGGAGGCGGCTTCGATGGCGCGGCGACGGTGGAACTCGCCGACGGCGACTCCTCCGGCGACGCCGAGGACACCTACGCGATCTATGTGATGCGGGGAATCTATTGGTGCTAGTGGCGTGACCTATGACCTAGCGGAGGTGGCACATCACCGATGATGGCGGCACGGCAGAGCTCCGGTGCGAGCTGCCAGCGACGACAACCCATGGCCGGCTCAATCGAGCACGGTGTGAGCTACCAGAAGTCGCCACGGTGCTAACATGACAAAGAAACGGGGATGGGACGCTTCCTAGCTACCCCGGCCACGGCGGCCGCAACTCCGGCGAGGCCACGCCCATGGCGGTGATGGCGGAAATGGTCACTGTGACCTTACCAAAGCACGAATGGCGCAGCTAGGAGGTGGAGAAGGTAGAGGAGGACACGGCGGAGCTATGGTGAAGACGGAGTTCACGTTTTTGTGGTGGTTCGCGAGCTCGACGACGGCAAAGCTCCCTGGCAGCAATGGCGGAGCGGCTGCGCTGGCTGCGGCGCGTGGTGGAGGCGAACGAGAAAACGAAATGGAGTGCGAGCTGGTCGGGCAGGCGCGTGGGGTGGTTCATGTCATGGCCGGCCATGCCAGGATGTCCGCGGCGCGTGGCCAACGCGGTCAGACAGCCGGCGACGGGTGTCACCACGTGTTGGCTGATTTCTGAAACGGTGAACACTGTAGATGTCTGAACTTTTTGTTTCAGAGCTCAAAGGTGTCGACTGACAGGGCAAGTTTAACACCGATTAGCTCCTAAACCGTGATGAGTTAGAGGAAACAATGAACATGAAATTTGTAGAGCTATATTAGGGCTTCAACTTTGATTTAGAAATCAACAGCCAGATCTCCATGGATCAAGAGTTATATCAAGCCAAAGTTGGCCCATTCAAACTGAAATTGCATTTAGGACTTAGCAAAATTTTCAAGTGTTGCATCAACTTTCAATTCTGACTTGTGGGTCCTTTTTGAACATGTTGTGCACATTTTCATGACTTGGCTTCTAAACAAAGTTTGTTCCTTATAAAATTTTCTACAACTTTGTTTTAGGTTTCTCAGACATGGAAACATCCTAAGCTACACTTTTTAAACAGTCAAACCAAAGTGTTAGGGGGTCAAAATGGGTCAAACCATGACTTGGGAACCTAATTAGTCAAAGTGATCAACATGAACAATGTCCCAAATGATATTCTAAGTGTAACTAAGTTACTTAAAAGGATTTTTAGCCACACCATACATTGGTCACACAAGAATCAAGCAAGGTATGTACTGAAACAATGAAAAACACATGAAATGTTACAAATGTTTCATAGTCCTGTTTCACATGTTTCATGATCTTGTTGCATAGCTAACTAACCATGTTTCACTAAAGTGAGTAGCACATGTTGCACTTAAGTGTTGCACACTTTTCATTTTATAGAACAACACACATGAAATATACAATATGTTGCAATGTTTCGAAAACATGTTTCATGCGATATAAGCTTGTGAATGAATGAATGATGCTCATGTTCATGAATGCTCCATGATGATTGTGATCAGGAAATGTCAAGGTTAAGTGCATGCTTAACACCGAGGGTGTTACACGCAAGTATCCAGATGCAAAGACAGCAAGAGCCGCCGCAGTTGTAGAGGCCGCAGAGCGTGCCAAGAGAGGAGGTGCTCACAGCAGAGTCCGGATCGCTGATCATATTTCACCAGACGCGAGGGCTACACTTGAGGAAGTTGAGCGCCTTCATGGTGGTCTAGCTGGGACTCTCATGATTGGTGGATGGCGTCATGCTATTGATGAGGGTTAGCCTCAGGAGGAGTCACAGCAGCAGGCACCGCCAATAGAGCAGACTCAGGAGGCACAGCCAGCATAGTAGACCTAGGAGGGTGAGCAGGCTGAGGAGACAGAGCCAGCACCTCAGCCACAGTTACGCCGCTCTGGTCGTAAACGTGCTCCAGTCATGCCGAGGGCAGATACACAGCGGAGGGATTCTCGTCCACCACCCAGACCATAGGGTCCTCCTCCAATGACCCATCTTGACCTAAGGGCTGCCACGGCCAAGCAGGTGCAGCTGCTGAGGTTCATGGATTTTGAGGTGTGGTTCCTGCCGAGGAGAGATGACAGAGCATCAGAGGGCTTCTACACACCACTCCAGGAGGATTTCTACAATGCATACCTTAATAGTGGTGCTGTATTCAGATCTCAGGGGGTGTGCCACATTGATTCTATAGTTGTAGCAGCTAGAGAGCACATTCGCCCCTACCTTGCATATCTGCTGGGGCTGACAGACTTGATTGGACGGACCGGATTATATGTTCCATCTTGGGTTCATCAGTTCTATGCTTCTCTCTGGATTGACCCGCACCATAACTTTATTCACTTTGGATTTAGAGGCAAAGATTACCGGCTGATAAGCACTAGGGTCAGGGAGATACTCAGGCTTCAGGAGTAGCCTGTTAGACTTCATGAGGTTTGCTATGGACAGACAACGCCTCCTAGACATCCACATGGTGGTATGGTGCCCTCTACAGACTTGGTTCACCACTGCTTCACCGAGCCCTTCAGCGAAGGGTCGCGCAGGAACCCCAGTGATCTTACTCCTACTGCTCGCGTGCTTAAGGCTATCATGAGGAGGACATTGCTTCCCAAGATGGCATACAACTGTGGCTTATCAACTTTTTGATGCAGTAGGCAGTTTTTTATATTTGGGATCTTCTTCTGTCAGAGATGGAGGACACTATAGCTGAGGGCTTCAGAGGTCGCAAGCAGCTGCCATATGCCCACTAGATCACTTTTCTTATTCACAGGGCAGTTACTGTGAGGCCACTAGAGATGCTTACTGAGTACAGTGGTGCTATGATAGAATTCCCTACATACAACATGACTCAGATGATCCGTCATAGTACACCTATAACACCTAGCGAGCCACGTCGTCGTCCCGATGTACTAGAGCCTATAGCCTAGTAGGATGATATTATCAGGGGCATTACAGCTATAGAGGAGGAGCAGCTTGCTCAGTAGGAGGGGATGGTCGTGAGCGACCCTAGTGACAGTTCTGATGATGACTACCAGCCCATTCCTTAGATGCCTCCACGATGACATGACCATGAGGCCGGCAGCTCCAGCTCAGCGCCACCTGCCCCATAGACAGACCCCGCTTTTCTTGCTATACTTGAGTGGATGGGGCAGGACCAGGCACGCCAGGCTCAGGAGACAGCTGCTACATTTGCATAGTTCCAAACTCGGTAGGATGAGTTCCAACAGCAGCAGCAGGCGATCCAACAGTAGCAACTAGCTATTCAGTAGCAGACGCAGGCTCTACAGTAGCAGCAGCAGGCCATGCATCAGTAGCAGATCCTCATGCAGCAGTAGCTTCTTGGATTTATGCAGCATGTAGTGACAGCTATTGGGGCTCCACCAACACAGCCTTCGCCCCAGCTTGGTCAGCCTGCCACCACTTCTATGACTCTAGCGTTACAGCCTAGTGGGCTTTAGAGTCAAGGATAGCCACCAGCATAGTTTGCTTCTCCTACAGAGCAGGAGTCCTAGTATTTTGCTTCACCTGTGATAGCCCCGTAGTTCACACCTTTTCAGACAGGCTTCACACCGGTTGAGACGTCGTCGCTGCTAGTGCCAGACACTTTAGTCTCTAGGAGTCTTGGAGTGACCTTCAGCGAGTTGACAGGACAACCTACTCCACCATACCTGCATGTTCCAGGACCTTCCACAGCTACACCTAGCACAGCGACTATAGAGACGCTCCCTTCCTCAGTGGCATCATTAGAGCTGGCTACTTCAGTTATACCAGCACAGCCTACAGCAGCTCCAGTCCTGGATACGACCCAGGCTGCTTCAGCATCGCTTCTAGCTATAGAGGGTTAGACAGCTTAGAGCTTTGGATCAGATGATGATGGCACCCAGTTCCAGCTCGCTCCTCGTACCTCAATGCCCGGCTCGTCCGCTGTAGCCCCACCGACCAACCCTTAGGTTTTGGTGTTTGATGCCAAAGGGGGGAGGGTTCGAGTATGTTAGTCTTAGGGGGAGCGACTTATCTAGGGGGAGCTTAGTCATTATATTAGCTTATCTATTACATTTTGAGCTTTTATGTGTGTGATACATTATGCATTCATGTTTACTACTATATTTATGTGATAGTGATATCTACGTGATCGTGATATATGACATGTGTGCTCTCTACTTTGAATTATTTATATGTCATATCACTTGTGCTATGCTCATTTGCTTTTGCTTCCGCGTTTTACTCCGATGCAAATGACCTTTATTATTTGTACTCATGCTTATTTCATATCTTTTGAGTACATCATGTTGACTTGGGTCATATAAGCTTGCCTAACACTTTTGTTCCTATTGACAAAAGCTTATATGATCCAAGCATGTTAAAAACCTCATCTCTTTCACATACTCAAGGTGGTATTGTCATCAATCACCAAAAAAGGGGAGATTGAAAGCATCTAGGCTCCTAGTTGGGTTTCAGTGATTAATGACAATACAAGATTACTATGACTAACATGTGTTTTACAGAGGCAATTTAGTTAGGTCATGGTAATAGAGATCGATTGGGCAATCATGATGGTCATGCCCCTACGATGGAAATCGTTTTGGTTTTCATAGGATGGACGACATGGTTAAGGATGGACTAGTTCTAAGTGTCGATTGAAGTTAGAGAGACACTTAGAGTAGTTTAGGACTTTGTTTTTTCTTTGGCCATACTATTAAGGGGGTATGGATGGGTAGCTTGACCTAGGTGAGTCTAGTGAGTTAGGTGTGTTGACACTTGTTAAAACTAGCACTAGGTAGCTCCAAAATAGCCCTTAGATCCAATGGAGCAAACTTCATTCACATATGATCGAGAGTTGGAAGTGAATGGAGGGTCAAATACTGACCGGATGCTGGCTCTGAGTTGACCGGACACTGGCGCAGTGTCCGGTCAGTTCATTTGACTAAGGTGAAAACATCTGGTGCGACCGGACACTGAAAGGTGAAGTGACCCGACGCTGACAGCCAACGTCCGGTCGACTCTAGTAAGGTTCCAGAGAGGGAAAATCGTGATCGGACGCGTTCGGTCAGTGTTGACCGGACGCTGGCCAGCGTCCGGTCACACTGTAATCACTGGAGTTCGGGGTGTACTGACCGGAGCATCCTGTCAACATAACCGGAGCGTTCGATCATCCCGCAGAGGCACATAACGGTTCGTTTTTTAGCCGGTGTTATAAATACAACCTCCACACGTGTGTGGGGGTACTTTTGCCCATTCCAACAGCTGAGAAACACCTTAGAGAGTGCCAAGAAGAGCAAGGTCCTAGTGAGGTGATTGAGATTTGAGAATCCCAAAGAGAGACCTCATTAGTGAGATCAAGAGTAGTAAAGTGTGCATCCACCCTTCTCATTAGGCTTGTCGTGGCCAAGAAGAGCAAAGTCCTAGTGAGGTGATTTCCTAGGTAGTTTGTAAGCATCGTACGTGACAATGTGCATGAAATCTTCTGAAATTTTTATGATAGCCTCCACATACGATATCACGACATCTCAACAAGTTTCATGATTTTCGGACTTCGTTTGCTTTTTATAGAATTTAAAAACACTTCGCACGCAAGTTCGCGGTCATGTTTCATGAACAAGATGTCCAAAATTTTGGGTCCGTTCCTGGATACGGCCTCACACTACACTTAGTAACATGACTATCATTTTTTGAATCATTAAATTCCATTATTCGTACCACGTGCAGTTCAAATTTATATTTTTCAAAAAAATTCAAGTAAACAAAATAAAGTAACTAAATATATCAAAAAGCCACAAAAAATCCCCAAATTTTAACGAGGAGTTTCTGGTACTTAAAAAGGGCTGCACAAAAAAATTGGAGGCCAAAAACAAAAAAAAAACTTTGCCGAGCGCCGGGGCAGAGCACTCAGCAAGGGGGGTCTTTGCCGAGTGCCAAGAATAAGGCGCTCGGCAAAGAAGTTTTTTGATTTTTTTTAGAAATTTCCTCTTTGCCGAGTGCCTTCACAGTATTTCAAAAAAAAAATCTATGTCGACTGCCGGATCGGGGCACTTGACAAAGTTGCCTCCTTTGTCGAGTGCCTCCCTGATCTAGCGCTCGGCAAAGGGGCAGGTGGGGGCACTTAGCCGAATTCGGCCGGGCAGTCCAAGCCACAGACAGACAGGCCAACGCCACCGCTCCTGGCCGTCCCCGCACCGCCGTCCACCAATGCTAGACCGCCCCCATGCCGCACGCCGCCCTCCCCTCCCCGTGCGCCGCGCCCACGGCCGCCCCCACGCCCGCCAGCCACCGGTCCGCCACCCTTCCCCGCGTCGTGCGTTGGTGCTTGCCCCTGCCCCCGCCCCCGCCCCCGTGCCCGCGTGTGGCCGAGCGTGGCTATCTCGTCCATGTCGGCCCACCAACGCTGGCGGGTGGAGGAGGGGAGGAGGAGGAGGAGGAGGAGGAGGAGAGGAGGAGCAGGAGCCAGCTCTACCCCTGGTCGCGCCCCGTGGACCGCCCGCCCCAACGCCACCCGTGCTCGACCCCGTTCCTGACTTCGGTGACCCCAAACCCAACCCCGACCCCAACGCCGCCGGCCCCTACCCCCGGCGCCCATCAGGTATGCCCTCTCTCTTGTTGTTGTCGTGGTAGTGATAGTTGTAGTAGTAGTGCTAGTGGTAGTAGTAGTAGAACTAGTGTTAGTAGTAGTAGCAATAGTTGTAGTAGTAGTAATAGTAGAACTAGTGGTAGTAGTAGTAGTAGCAATAGTGGAAGTAGTAGTAGAAGTAGTGGTACTACTTGGATATATTCTTCTGCATGGATTGATATCCAAACTACATGGCTTCTCTTGAGACATATGTGCTTGTCGGCCATCGTGGCGTTGTTTTTTGTAGGTTTTGGAAACCTCACCGTGCAGGGGAGGTTCTACCGATTTTTTTAAATGATAGTATTTTGTTCCATTTTTGTAGAGAAGAGTCTGTCGGAGCTGAGTCGGAGTTCCCGTCACCGTGCCGGTCTGCCTGCACCATGTCGCCTCACCACTGCACCGACCTACCATAGCCCCGCTAGCCTGACTCCGCCGCCACCCTAGGTATAACCCCTCTTTTCGTATCATGGTCGTAGATCGCATAACCCAGTTAGGCGTTTCCCATTCGAAAGAGATACGGTTGGAGGTATGCAGATCTTTGCATATCTATGACCGTATCTATTTCGGATTGTCCACGTTTTTTGGACAGCCCGCGGATGCGTAGATGGGTTAGTTTTCATGGTCTGCTCTGGTCCGAGACAGAGTTTCGGCATCACCTCCCTATTGTTCTCCGGATACGCACTCTTCTTTGGTAGGATGTGTATCTGGAGAACAGCGGGGAGGTGCTATCGAAATTCTATCTCGGATAGGAGTAGAGCATGGAAACTAACTCATCTACGCATCCGTGGGTGAGATTGGGACCTATCCTCACCTATTAGACAGTAGGAACACCATGTAGATGCAATTGATGGTTACATTACTCGCTGATACATATGTTAGAGGACGGATGACCGTTAGTGGATGTACACGGGCTGGAGAAGTCAGAGTGATTACACCACGGAATGGATGAACAAGACCGATGCTTTCTTAAATAGTGCATTTGGCAAGGCTGCTAAAGGACATTGCCTAGGTTTGTGTCCCTGCAGCAAATGTGGAAATAGGAGAAGGGTAAACAAGGTGGAAATGGGTAAACATCTTGTGAAGAATGGATTTACGCTGGACTACACCCGGTGGGTCCACCATGGTGAAGCCCATCGTATGAGAGAGGAGGTGGTGAGACCACGGGTGGAGGCTTTTGATGCTGATGCTGGGGTAGCAGACATGTTAGATGACTTTCACCAAGGACAGTTCGATGAGGGATGTGAGAAAGAGGAGATGGAGGCAGCCGCATAGGCGTTCTATGACATGATGGACTCGGCACAGAAACCCCTTCACGATCGGTCAATGGTGTCTCAACTAGATGCCATTGGACGCTTAATGAGGTTGAAGTCTGAGTTAAACTTGAGTCAAGAAGGCTTCGATAAGATGTTGGCCGTGATTGGCACCCTGCTTCTGTAGGGCCATATTCTGCCAAAGAGCATGTACGAGTCACAGAAACTCCTTCGTGCACTTAAGATGCTGTATGAGCAGATACATGCTTGTCCGAAGGGGTGCGTCCTATTTAGGAAAGAACACGAGCATGCAAAGTTCTGTCCAAAGTGTAAATCCTCCAGGTACCTAGAGGTAGGCTCTGATGATGGCCAGAAGAGGCAACTTACGATCCCCGTGAAAATCCTACGGTACCTTCCATTCCTACCGAGGATCCAACAGCTATACATGACCGAGGAATCCGTGAAACAGATGACATGGCACAAAAATGGCAAATGGTACAATCCTAACAAGATGGTACATCCATCCGATGGTGAAGCTTGGATCCGCTTTAATGACAAACATCGTGACAAAGCAGATGAGGCTCGTAATGTATGTGTCGCGCTAGCAACAGATGGGTTCAATCCTTATGGAATGATGGCTGCCCCATACACATGTTGGCCCATCTTCGTTATCACCCTTAATCTCCCCCCCCCCGATGTCTCCTTTCAATGACATAACGTATTCTTGTCGTTGATAATTCCTGAACACCCAGGGAGTAATATGGGTGTGTTCATGGAGCCCGTGTTTGATGAATTGGTCCGTGCTTGGGACGAAGGGGTATGGACATACGATCGAGCTACAAAGACAACCTTCAAAATGCACATTTGGTACCACTACTCCCTGCATGACTTCCTAGCATATGGGATATTCTGCGCCTGATGTGTTCACGGGAAGCTCCCTTGCCCAATATGCAAGGAAGGTGTGAGGTTCATTTGGTTGTAGAAGGGTGGTAAGTATTCGTCGTTCGACAGACATCGTCAATTCCTACCTCTTTGTAACACCCTAGGTGTTTGCCACCAGTTAAGCAATGGGTTGAGCTCAAACATGACATGTTAAGTGGTGATGACGGTGTCAAGATCAATTCTACAAGAGTGAGCTCCAACTTAAACTTGGGCAACACACATTGCTGGCATATTGGCCCTTTTTGGATACATACCTAAGTAACGTTGAAGGTGCCTCTTTCATGTGCCTCACATCAATTTCCACCCACATGGATGATTGGAAAAGTTTCATGGAGTTTGGAATCAAGAAGTCACATGAAATGATAAGTTATAATCTTTCTTGGATTGCTTTATTAAGTGAATGAAATGATAGGTCATCAAACAAACATTGCAACCTTGCTCAAACAGCTCTACTTACACTCATGAACAAAAGTTATTAAGGGTTCGTGTTGAGCGGAGGACAAGAAAATACCTCAATCGGTCTAAAACTTGGATTTAAGCTTTACCGTGATGCTACTTTGACCTATGTTGACCAATCACTTACAGTGCTTGCATGGAGTTGCACCTTAAATCAAAGTTGAAGTTTGAGTAGAGTATAACAAACTTTGTTTTTGGACCAAGAGCTAGATCAACTTGGAACTAAGGCGAATCGAGGCTCAAACGTTGAATTGACAGCTGTTTTCGGTACTTAGAATTTTTCTAAGTCTGGAATTCATCGTCGACTCATCGTCGACATTGGTATTCCACGTTCTCCAAATTTCGTTAAGCAACTTGACTTGACCCCAAAATAAAGGTTGGAGCTAAGTTCATGGAGAAGAGCATATAAAAAGATGGCACTCGTTGGACTTCGTTTTGACCATCAATTTTGGAGTTTTGTTAATCGAGGTCAACGCGCTGACACTATCACTTTGGGGCATAATTACTCGCTGATCTAGAGCTCTGATGACCTTGGTCTCTAAATGAAAAATGAAGAGCAGTTCACGGCCTTCAAACTTCATTTTAGGCCCAAAGTCCAATTCGCACTCGAGACGGCCCAAATCTGCTCCCCACCATGTCCACACCGACGCCCGCCACCTGTTCGGAGTTTTGCCTCATAGGGTGACGCGTGTCCTGGACGTGTCCTCCATGCCCGAGCTGAGCACCTCACCTTGCTGCCGTGCGTCCTTGCGCCCCTGCATCGATGCGGAGAGCCAAGCGCGTTACCCTTCACTCGCTCTGGCCCTCCCTTTCTTTTTCCCTCGCGTGCGGCTGCTGCTTGCGGGCGCGACCGTCGCCGCCATGGCCGGTCATGCCATCTCCATGGCCGCCGTCGTTCCTTCGTCTCCAGCCTCCCTCCACCCAAATTGACCGCACCACCACCTCCCTCACCTCGCGCCGCAACCCCCGCACCCCTCGCCTGAAGCCGCTCGTCACCGGCGCGCCCTCACCACGGTGCGGCTCGGCCTAGGCCGCCAGCGCACGTGGCTGGGGCTCCACGCTCCACCTCGGGCTGAGCCGAGGCCACCGGCGAGTGCGCGTGGCCCTGCTCGTGCTCCACCGCCACTTCCCCCACCGCCGACGAGCCTCCTCCGGCCGGCAAACGGCGAGCTCCTGTGCAGCCCTTCAAAAATCACGTCGGGGACTTCGTCTAAAAATTCGAAGAAATGGAGGGATCCAACTGTGAAGCCATGACTCATTTGAATAGTGCCCCTGAGGACCCCTTCGCTGTAGTTTAATTAATGTTTTCTGCAGGGACCCCGATGCAAGACTTACATGTCTTTTCTTTTCTTTTTATAGATTTGAATGATGAACTTTGAAAATTCATGGTAATTCATACAAAAATCGTAAAATAGAAAATGAGGACTTTTTGGAATCCTTATGAAATTTTCTATGCAGTAGATCTATAATGTGGCATGTTTTAGATTAAATATTTTGTTGTAAAAATAGATCTATGCAGATAGGTTCTTGATACTTGCCATGTCTTGTCTTTTTCATAACTGTAGTTTTTATGCTCAAATAAATGTGAAATGTTTGTGGAGTGCTACTAAGGTGATTGTTGTTGTCTGGTAAAAATTTCAGGAGTTTAGGATTTATAGTTTAAGAGTTATAAAAATAACAAATGCCCTGTTTTGATCTGCTCCTATTCTGAACAGTTCTGCATGTTTGAATTAATTGGCTCAGTTAAGTTATGAATCATGATTTGATGACAATACATGAGTTTTAGTACTTTTCTTAAGCTTTTCAAAAATATAAATATCATAAATTTTGGTTAAGTAGATCTTGAGTTATAATTGCTTGAATCTCAGTGGCTGTTTCTGCCCAAACCCAGACAGGGTTTCCTTGTTCTTACTGTGGAGCCTTCTTACTAGTAGAATTAGCTTTATGTGTTTACAACAAAGTTGTTTGTAATTTTCTAAGCTTTCTAAAAAGTCTAGAACCACATTTATTGAACATGTATAACTCCAGTTATAGCTGTTTAAAGTGGCATGTCAGTTTCTGTCTATGTTTTGGACAGAGGTGCAATTATTGGATTAATTGACCCTTCTAACTGTAGAATCTTCTTAATATGAGAATAAGAAAGTTGTAGGTAACTTCCTAAGATTTTCAAAAAAGTTATGGTTCATGTTTGTGGGAGGTCTAGAACTCCAGTTATGCTTCTCTGAAGTTCCTATAAGTTTTCTGTCCATAGTTGTGCCTCTGCTGTTTGGGCAGCTTGTGCAGTGTTACTTGTGCAACTAGTTTCATGGTGTAAATGATGTTTACTGTAGTTTTGGTAAATACACAAGTTGTATATGATTATCTTATCTTGCTTGTGTTAAATTTTCATGATCCCAGGTCTGATAATGTAGGAGTTACATGACTTTTAAGTCTTCTGTCAGGATTGTATTCTGAGCAGACCTGAAAGATGCTAGTGTTTGATCTAGTTAGGATTTGAATGAGTTTTTGGTGATAGTAACAAAGTTGTAGATAATTCATGTATCTAGATTCTGTTAAAATTTGGTGGTATTTGGCCAAGTAGTTTGTGAGTTATGCCTGTTTAAAGTTGGGTTACAGAATTGATTACTCTCTGTCTTGTTTAGACCAGTTTCTGTAAATGGGTATGTTTGACTTAGTTAACTTGAGAATCATGCTAAGATGATTAAATATGAATTGTATATAACATCATAAGATTTCCAGAATGTCTTCTTTCAAGTCATTTGGATTTGTGTAACTCCAGTTATAGCTAAATCTTGTAGCTGCTGTTTGCATGTCCAGAAGTTGACAGATTCCAATTATAGTTGTTTGCTTGTATATTGCTAAGTGTGGCTCATACCTTTGATGATGGTTGAGTTAGAGTACCTAAAATCTTGGGAAACTTGTGTCATGCTTGGTGTTGTCGTCTTCTTTGCTATCGTGGCATGATAAATTGTGTGATATTTAAAGTAAGCAATGCGAAGTGCTTATGCATGTTAACGTAACCTTGTGCTTGTCTTACTTACTGCATGCGATGCATTGTCTATTGCACTTCCATGTATTCATACACATGCATCTTGCATCTCATTTAGGTACGCTAGATGAACCACGTGAAGGATGTGATGTGGAGTCAAACCCGAAGATGGTGTTTGGTGGATCTATCCCAAAGATGGAAGGACTAAGCAAGTGCTAGGACCGGAGATGTCACCAAGTCGGTGCAAGCTAACTGAACTGACTTGTGTCGGATCCCAGGCAAGCCCCGGAGCATTCTAAGTCTCCCAGTATTTTACAAATGATTACTTAAGTACTTATGATTGATGCATTAGGTTATAAGAGTTGAATGGAACCACTTGATGCATATACATTCCTTGTCCAGATATTACACCTTTAACCGGTATAGGTCCAGGATCGAATATATGCTTAGCCATGCTTAGACCGGTAGAAGTCAGGTGATTTCCTGTCACCTGCGAGATATAGGTGAATACCGAAGCACGGTTGGCTATATTTGCTATCGTGGAAAAGAACCATGGGGTAAAAGTAAATCGAGGCCGGGCGGAGTCTATGTGTAGGTTGACTCATGTGATTCCGTCTGTGTCGATTAAGGACCAAACCGTTGTTGGCGCTTCTGACAAGATTGAATGCATGCCTATCACTTAGCTGGCCGGATAACTCGTTCCGACCACGAAGCCGAGTAATTCAACTCAGGCCGGGACCCGTTCTGTTGTGCGCTCCTTCCGAGGAACGATCAGACTAAGCCCAAGGGCAGGCTAGGCCTGAACATCCTGGCATCTGGTGTTCCAGATTGTGCGGCGCGGTATGGACCCACGAAATGTGTACCTGAGTTGTACCAAAGGTGACCTAAGGCTATCGTGGCTGGTAGACCTGGGTTTGTGTTAGGAATAAATTCCCAGCTGGTTGAAATCGATTCAAATCGCCGTCTCTCCTAGATAGTGAGAAACTTGGCTAGTCCCAACATCATAGTAATTGGATTATGGAATGTGATGGTTTAGATAAACATGGAATTACTATACCTGCTATGGTTACTATTGTATGCTCTAAAAAGATATACCACATGTTTGGCATAGGATAGTTGCTAATCTAGAGATGGATAGTTCTAATTAACTTGATGACAGAATTATAATGGTATAATTGAGTTAATCGCTTTTTATGCAAAATGTTGTCAAGCTACCTCCACTTATAAAGCCTTGCATACTCCTTGGAGTCAATTTTATTTCTAGTTTATGACGGGTAAGTCTAGCTGAGTACATTCGAGTACTCAGGGTTTATCCCACCATGTTGCAGGTAAGGTTTTGACCTGCTGAGGATGGTGGCTAACCACCGGTGGGCTCGGTGACTCTATATTCACTTCTCATCTACATGCTTTTGTCTGAGGATGTCACTTATGCTAGCAATGTATTTGGAACTTATATCAATGTAATCCTTTGAAAGCAAATGTTGTTTTCACTAATCGGTTTTTAAACCCAAACTTATACTATTATTTGTGGAACCATTTGTAATATTATTTCCGCTGCAACTCTGTGTATGTGATGTGTATTTGCTTAATCACGCGATCTTGGTTGTGATGTTGATTTACCGAGGTCCTGCGTGACACTCGGCGGACTACCGGGTTTATATAAGTGAGAGTATGCGCATGTCAACGTGTTAAGCGGGGATAGCCGTACTTGATCTTGTATAAATTGGGCAGTTCTGTCACAGCTGGTATTAGAGCGAGATTAAGCTTAATACTGTCATGTACATAGTTTTAAAAACAAAGTTTTGGTTTTAAAAAGCCTATTTTAACTAAAACTTTAGCTACAGGCAAATTTATCAAAACTTATTTACAAAACTATGCTAGCGACATTCTCCTTTATGCCCAGTTAAGGACTATTAGGTGGCTATCTAAGTACTAACTGTGGGGGTTTACTTCTTGCAAATTTTACTTTCGTCGTCCATACGGCGTGCTATTGTATGGATGCCGTTCACTTGAATGGTAATGTATGGATCAATTGCCTCTACGCCCAGGTAAGTGTGAGTTGTGAGAGCATGACCATCCAACTATCGGTCTAGGGGAGAGTTAGCTATGGTTACTGAAATATTTACATGTTACACACATGTATATATGAAGGTACTTAATTGCGGGTATATTTATCGGGTAGCTATGGATATCAAAGTATATACATCTGGGGATGTGTATATGGAGAGTATCTTAATTTACTGCTTTCATTGTGTGCTTATTTATGTCTTGTGGGGATGGGCTGCAATGAATTTGCCTGCAGGTACGCTAACCACGAATGCGTAGATTGAATATAGCTGACGACTAGCTATATATCGAGAGAGTATGTGTTATGCCACCGACATAGAACGTGATTGTCGCCTTAGGCTGGCAATTTTGTGAGAACAAATAGGACGAGCATGCATCATGATTGTGCTTGTGCATAAATATGCTTCCCTCACCTTGTTCTAATACTAAGTAACTTGTGACCAATGTGAAGCTAGACAAAATGCCTTGTTCCATGCTGCTTGAATAGCTATGCTTGAAGATAGTGTGTTATTAGCTTCGCCTTATATGTTTATTTCCAAAGGAAATAGATGACAAGTTAATAGTTAGCAAAAGGTTCACCCCTTTGAAAACTAAATTGCTAAATGTAAGTAAAACTTGTTTTGTAGAGATATCCACCTACTCAGTAAAAAAAGATAACAATACTTTACCACCATGTTTTGCATGATATGTGTAGCGGTGTTGTTGTAGGTGACTAGTTGTTAGGTGTGAGCTTTGTGCTGAGTAATAGTCGCTTAAGCTAATTAGATTGAGTATTTCGAAATGCTTGCTTAAGACCATGATGTAGGTGTGGATGCTCATAATCTAGGTAGTGCCGTAGCTGTCACTCCTTTTGTCCTTGAAAAGCATATGAGTGTTGAAGAGCGCTATCCTAGAACAACGTCCAAGTTTTGGTAATCTCATGGTTGTCGTTTTCAATTAAGTTCTCTCTTAGGAGCCTGAGCCTGTACACGTGGTTGCTAGCCATTGAACGTTGTGCTATGAAGACCTTTATCCATGCCTTTGCTTGACCTTAGGCCCAAGCTTAGTTCCCTTGAATGCTTGCATGTGTCGTGGTTGTCCCACTCTTGTGTGGAAGGACCTTGCTCTGAAATCCTTGTCGAACTTCATTGCTCCTTCTCCTATAGATGATCTGGTGCAACGCTAATCGCTATCTACCTTGGCTTTGGAAACTTTTCCTCATAGATCCTATCATTGCTTTATCAACTGAATCCCTAGTCAGTGCAATGGCTCTATCCCTTGAATCTCATTTGTTTTGTCTCCAACCCTTTCAAGTCTCTGAATATTTATCAGTCTTGATCTCATGTTGCTACTCGACAAGACCAAATCTCATGTTAATTTTTATCTGGTAATCACTTGGGTGGACACAAGACATATATGAAAATTCAGCAAGAAGTCCCCTGCTCAGTTGTCTTTGGCAATTAAGCTATGATCTCTTGCGTTGTGTTTTGATCTTCGGATCCCCTGCTTGTTGACTCCTAACCTTGTGACTACCTTTGTTGCTATCCCTCCTTCGCATAGTGCTTGCTCCTATGCAACCCAATTTGTGCCACGTGAGATTTCTTATGGGTTGTATGTTCAGTAATGGTGCCACGATTAGCGATCTACGGTGCCGTGATGAAACCGAGAGCCTCCTGTGGGCGCACACACAAGGTTGTGCTGCTCAGCACGCGCTGGTATTGAGGTTTCTAGTCACGATCCATTGCAAAACTGCACTGATGTGTTATTTTCACGTGAGCTCTTCCTTGGTTATCTCTCCTTATCATGTCAAGAGATCTATATGTCGAACTAGATGCAATAGGACTCCCTTTTGAAGTCATCCAACGGTTAACCTTTGAAGAACAGGTCACTAACAGGAACATAAACAGACTGCAAGAGGTGGTAGACAAGCGACTCTACTCGACGTGACTGTCCCAGTAATGACGTCGGTCATCTAGTGAGCAACTTATGTCATTTTCGTTGGGTCAGAAAGGTGCACCACACTTAAGGTTGAACAAGTTATTAGTCAGATGATAAAGGGACCAAGATATTATGTGCTGTAATAGGTCACCTGGTATATATGAGTTCCTGTCCAAGTTCTCAATCTTTAGGTGCATAAGGATCACATAGACGAACCGACCTTCTTTGGTGTGACCCCTTTCTACTGACTTCAATGGCGACCATCTGTATGCTTCGACCACAATTTTTATTATTAAGAGTGAAGATTTGGAACCTTTTTAGTGTTGAGGGACAACTGATTAGTTACCAGTGGGAAGGTTAGTCTTCAGTTAGGTAACGACTAGTTGGTAACTATGAAGACCAGATCTCCCCTATGTGCCTTGCTTTTGCCCTCTTAGGTCAACAATGCGTGAGCAGTCAAGGTGTTCTAGAAGCCAAATTATGCCCTTGCAATTCAAAAGTAATTGGAAAGGTGTCAAACCATAGATTTTTGGATTATGGTGTTTGAGATATTGATTGGCCTAAGAATGGAAGCCTCGACGTTAAATATAGTTTAAGAAGGCTAGTTTTGCTACGATACAAGTCAACCCAACTTGCTGTGCGACTGCACCACGAAGGCAAATTGTACTCAACCTGCTTGGTAGTGAACTAGTCCCTAGTTTTGTGATTACTTGCAACTTGTGTTGTCCTCCAAGCCTCGCTAACATCCTTCTGCGTCAATGGTTCTCCAATGCTAACATGCCTTTGGTACCTTATATGTGTTTTACCCAAGAGGTTGCATCAGATTCAACCCAGATCACTATTGCAACTTGGATCCAAAGGCTCCCTAAGGAATGATCATCGAGAACGTTGAGCCGATAGAGTCAGCTACTACGTTTACCACTCACTCAGCAGACTTAGACCATACAATATTATTATCAAAGAAAGAGCACTGCGCACATGGAACATTATGTAGCTTTCCATCAGTTGACATTTGAGTGATTGCACCGCTATAACTAGTTTGGATATTGGTTAACTATCCTCTCATACCCTCAAAGGACGTTTACCCGTTTATGATCACATCCTTTACGAGAAGTTGTGCTCAAGCCACTTTAATAGAGAACTGCTTTTCAAACCTTGGGAGCAAATATAGCACCGTTGCAAGGAATATCCGTCAACCAACTGCGGTCTAGTGCAAAGTCCATAAGGTCTGTGCTATATCCACTAGGGAAGTAGATGTTACAAGTAGTTAGTCTACGCTTGAATCACTCTTCGTACATCAAGGACGAAGTACGCAGGACAGTGTTATCTTAGATTTCTTCCAATGTAACAATGCTTTATGGACGCCAATGAAGGAGATTCTTTAGACAATAGCTTATGACGAAGAGCAAGTATTAGAAAGTGTCGTGACCAAATTAGCCTCTCTGATACTCCGAAGTTAAGTAGCCTAATGCAATCACTGATGTTGGAAACTGGTTGACATGTTTCTCTTCCCTTAAAAGTCTTTTGCACCAAATCTCGGGACTCAATTCCTTTAAGGGGGGAGGACTGTAACACCCCAGGTGTTTGCCACCAGTTAAGCAATGGGTTGAGCTCAAACATGACATGTTAAGTGGTGATGACGGTGTCAAGATCAATTCTACAAGAGTGAGCTCCAACTTAAACTTGGGCAACACACATTGCTGGCATATTGGCCCTTTTTGGATACATACCTAAGTAACATTGAAGGTGCCTCTTTCATGTGCCTCACATCAATTTCCACCCACATGGATGATTGGAAAAGTTTCATGGAGTTTGGAATCAAGAAGTCACATGAAATGATAAGTTATAATCTTTCTTGGATTGCTTTATTAAGTGAATGAAATGATAGGTCATCAAACAAACATTGCAACCTTGCTCAAACAGCTCTACTTACACTCATGAACAAAAGTTATTAAGGGTTCGTGTTGAGCGGAGGACAAGAAAATACCTCAATCGGTCTAAAACTCGGATTTAAGCTTTACCGTGATGCTACATTGACCTATGTTGACCAATCACTTACAGTGCTTGCATGGAGTTGCACCTTAAATCAAAGTTGAAGTTTGAGTAGAGTAGAACAAACTTTGTTTTTGGACCAAGAGCTAGATCAACTAGGAACTAAGGCGAATCGAGGCTCAAACGTTGAATCAACAGCTGTTTTCGGTACTTAGAATTTTTCGAAGTCTGGAATTCATCGTCGACTCGTCGTCGACATTGGCATTCCACGTTCTCCAAATTTCGTTAAGCAACTTGACTTGACCCCAAAATAAAGGTTGGAGCTAAGTTCATGGAGAAGAGCATATAAAAAGATGGCACTCGTTGGACTTCATTTTGACCATCAATTTTGGAGTTTTGTTAATCGCGGTCAACGCGCTAACACTATCACTTTGGGGCATAATTACTCGCTGATCTAGAGCTCTGATGACCTTGGTCTCTAAATGAAAAATGAAGAGCAGTTCACGGCCTTCAAACTTCATTTTAGGCCCAAAGTCCAATTCGCACCCGAGACGGCCCAAATCTGCTCCCCACCATGTCCACACCGACGCCCGCCACCTGTTCGGAGTTTTGCCTCATAGGGTGACGCGTGTCCTGGACGTGTCCTCCATGCCCGAGCTGAGCACCTCACCTTGCTGCCACGCGTCCTTGCGCCCCTGCATCGATGCGGAGAGCCAAGCGCGTTACCCTTCACTCGCTCTGGCCCTCCCTTTCTTTTTCCCTCGCGTGCTGCTGCTGCTTGCGGGCGCGACCGTCGCCGCCATGGCCGGTCATGCCATCTCCATGGCCGCCGTCGTTCCTTCGTCTCCAGTCTCCCTCCACCCAAATTGACCGCACCACCACCTCCCTCACCTCGCGCCGCAACCCCCGCACCCCTCGCCTGAAGCCGCTCGTCACCGGCGCGCCCTCACCACGGTGCGGCTCGGCCTAGGCCACCAGCGCACGTGGCTGGGGCTCCACGCTCCACCTCGAGCTGAGCCGAGGCCACCGGCGAGTGCGCGTGGCCCTGCTCGTGCTCCACCGCCACTTCCCCCACCGCCGACGAGCCTCCTCCGGCCGGCAAACGGCGAGCTCCTGTGCAGCCCTTCAAAAATCGCGTCGGGGACTTCGTCTTAAAATTCGAAGAAACGGAGGGATCCAACTGTGAAGCCATGACTCATTTGAATAGTGCCCCTGAGGACCCCTTCGCTGTAGTTTAATTAATGTTTTCTGCAGGGACCCCGATGCAAGACTTACATGTCTTTTCTTTTCTTTTTATAGATTTGAATGATGAACTTTGAAAATTCATGGTAATTCATACAAAAATCGTAAAATAGAAAATGAGGACTTTTTGGAATCCTTATGAAATTTTCTATGCAGTAGATCTATAATGTGGCATGTTTTAGATTAAATATTTTGTTGTAAAAATAGATCTATGCAGATAGGTTCTTGATACTTGCCATGTCTTGTCTTTTTCATAACTGTAGTTTTTATGCTCAAATAAATGTGAAATGTTTGTGGAGTGCTACTAAGGTGATTGTTGTTGTCTGGTAAAAATTTCAGGAGTTTAGGATTTATAGTTTAAGAGTTATAAAAATAACAAATGCCCAGTTTTGATCTGCTCCTATTCTGAACAGTTCTGCATGTTTGAATTAATTGGCTCAGTTAAGTTATGAATCATGATTTGATGACAATACATGAGTTTTAGTACTTTTCTTAAGCTTTTCAAAAATATAAATATCATAAATTTTGGTTAAGTAGATCTTGAGTTATAATTGCTTGAATCTCAGTGGCTGTTTCTGCCCAAACCCAGACAGGGTTTCCTTGTTCTTACTGTGGAGCCTTCTTACTAGTAGAATTAGCTTTATGTGTTTACAACAAAGTTGTTTGTAATTTTCTAAGCTTTCTAAAAAGTCTAGAACCACATTTATTGAACATGTATAACTCCAGTTATAGCTATTTAAAGTGGCATGTCAGTTTCTGTCTATGTTTTGGACAGAGGTGCAATTATTGGATTAATTGACCCTTCTAACTGTAGAATCTTCTTAATATGAGAATAAGAAAGTTGTAGGTAACTTCCTAAGATTTTCAAAAAAGTTATGGTTCATGTTTGTGGGAGGTCTAGAACTCCAGTTATGCTTCTCTGAAGTTCCTATAAGTTTTCTGTCCATAGTTGTGCCTCTGCTGTTTGGGCAGCTTGTGCAGTGTTACTTGTGCAACTAGTTTCATGGTGTAAATGATGTTTACTGTAGTTTTGGTAAATACACAAGTTGTATATGATTATCTTATCTTGCTTGTGTTAAATTTTCATGATCCCAGGTCTGATAATGTAGGAGTTACATGACTTTTAAGTCTTCTGTCAGGATTGTATTCTGAGCAGACCTGAAAGATGCTAGTGTTTGATCTAGTTAGGATTTGAATGAGTTTTTGGTGATAGTAACAAAGTTGTAGATAATTCATGTATCTAGATTCTGTTAAAATTTGGTGGTATTTGGCCAAGTAGTTTGTGAGTTATGCCTGTTTAAAGTTGGGTTACAGAATTGATTACTCTCTGTCTTGTTTAGACGAGTTTCTGTAAATGGGTATGTTTGACTTAGTTAACTTGAGAATCATGCTAAGATGATTAAATATGAATTGTATATAACATCATAAGATTTCCAGAATGTCTTCTTTCAAGTCATTTGGATTTGTGTAACTCCAGTTATAGCTAAATCTTGTAGCTGCTGTTTGTATGTCCAGAAGTTGACAGATTCCAATTATAGTTGTTTGCTTGTATATTGCTAAGTGTGGCTCATACCTTTGATGATGGTTGAGTTAGAGTACCTGAAATCTTGGGAAACTTGTGTCATGCTTGGTGTTGTCGTCTTCTTTGCTATCGTGGCATGATAAATTGTGTGATATTTAAAGTAAGCAATGCGAAGTGCTTGTGCATGTTAACGTAACCTTGTGCTTGTCTTACTTACTGCATGCGATGCATTGTCTATTGCACTTCCATGTATTCATACACATGCATCTTGCATCTCATTTAGGTACGCTAGATGAACCACGTGAAGGATGTGATGTGGAGTCAAACCCGAAGATGGTGTTTGGTGGATCTATCCCAAAGATGGAAGGACTAAGCAAGTGCTAGGACCGGAGATGTCACCAAGTCGGTGCAAGCTAACTGAACTGACTTGTGTCGGATCCCAGGCAAGCCCCGGAGTATTCTAAGTCTCCCAGTATTTTACAAATGATTACTTAAGTACTTATGATTGATGCATTAGGTTATAAGAGTTGAATGGAACCACTTGATGCATATACATTCCTTGTCCAGATATTACACCTTTAACCGGTATAGGTCCAGGATCGAATATATGCTTAGCCATGCTTAGACCGGTAGAAGTCAGGTGATTTCCTGTCACCTGCGAGATATAGGTGAATACCGAAGCACGGTTGGCTATATTTGCTATCGTGGAAAAGAACCATGAGGTAAAAGTAAATCGAGGCCGGGCGGAGTCTATGTGTAGGTTGACTCATGTGATTCCGTCTGTGTCGATTAAGGACCAAACCGTTGTTGGCGCTTCTGACAAGATTGAATGCATGCCTATCACTTAGCTGGCCGGATAACTCGTTCCGACCGCGAAGCCGAGTAATTCAATTCAGGCCAGGACCCGTTCTGTTGTGCGCTCCTTCCGAGGAACGATCAGACTAAGCCCAAGGGCAGGCTAGGCCTGAACATCCTGGCATCTGGTGTTCCAGATTGTGCGGCGCGGTATGGACCCACGAAATGTGTACCTGAGTTGTACCAAAGGTGACCTAAGGCTATCGTGGCTGGTAGACCTGGGTTTGTGTTAGGAATAAATTCCTAGCTGGTTGAAATCGATTCAAATCGCCGTCTCTCCCGGATACTAACTGTGGGGGTTTACTTCTTGCAAATTTTACTTTCGTCGTCCATACGGCGTGCTATTGTATGGATGCCGTTCACTTGAATGGTAATGTATGGATCAATTGCCTCTACGCCCAGGTAAGTGTGAGTTGTGAGAGCATGACCATCCAACTATCGGTCTAGGGGAGAGTTAGCTATGGTTACTGAAATATTTACATGTTACACACATGTATATATGAAGGTACTTAATTGCGGGTATATTTATCAGGTAGCTATGGATATCAAAGTATATACATCTGGGGATGTGTATATGGAGAGTATCTTAATTTACTGCTTTCATTGTGTGCTTATTTATGTCTTGTGGGGATGGGCTGCAATGAATTTGCCTGCAGGTACGCTAACCACGAATGCGTAGATTGAATATAGCTGACGACTAGCTATATATCGAGAGAGTATGTGTTATGCCACCGACATAGAACGTGATTATCGCTTTAGGCTGGCAATTTTGTGAGAACAAATAGGACGAGCATGCATCATGATTGTGCTTGTGCATAAATATGCTTCCCTCACCTTGTTCTAATACTAAGTAACTTGTGACCAATGTGAACCATGGGGTAAAAGTAAATCGAGGCCGGGCGGAGTCTATGTGTAGGTTGACTCATGTGATTCCGTTTGTGTCGATTAAGGACTGTACCATTGTTGGCGCTTCTGACAAGATTGAATGCATGCCTATCACTTAGCTGGCCGGATAACTCGTTCCGACCGCGAAGCCGAGTAATTCAACTCAGGCCGGGACCCGTTCTGTTGTGCGCTCCTTCCGAGGAACGATCAGACTGAGCCCAAGGGCAGGCTAGGCCTGAACATCCTGGCATCTGGTGTTCCAGATTGTGCGGCGTGGTATGGACCCACGAAATGTGTACCTGAGTTGTACCAAAGGTGACCTAAGGCTATCGTGGCTAGTAGACCTGGGTTTGTGTTAGGAATAAATTCCAAGCTGGTTGAAATCGATTCGAATCGCCGTCTCTCCCGGATAGTGAGAAACTTGGCTAGTCCCAACATCATAGTAATTGGATTATGGAATGTGATGGTTCAGATAAACATGGAATTACTATACCTGCTATGGTTACTATTGTATGCTCTAAAAAGATATACCACATGTTTGGCACAGGATAGTTGCTAATCTAGAGATGGATAGTTCTAATTAACTTGATGACAGAATTATAATGGTATAATTGAGTTAATCGCTTTTTATGCAAAATGTTGTCAAGCTACCTCCACTTATAAAGCCTTGCATACTCCTTGGAGTCAATTTTATTTCTGGTTTATGACGGGTAAGTCTAGCTGAGTACATTCGAGTACTCAGGGTTTATCCCACCATGTTGCAGGTAAGGTTTTGACCTGCTGAGGATGGTGGCTAACCACCGGTGGGCTCGGTGACTCTATATTCACTTCTCATCTACATGCTTTTGTTTGAGGATGTCACTTATGCTAGCAATGTATTTGGAACTTATATCAATGTAATCCTTTGAAAGCAAATGTTGTTTTCACTAATTGGTTTTTAAACCCAAACTTATACTATTATTTGTGGAACCATTTGTAATATTATTTCCGCTGCAACTCTGTGTATGTGATGTGTATTTGCTTAATCACGCAATCTTGGTTGTGATGTTGATTTACCGAGGTCCTACGTGACACTCGGCGGACTATCGGGTTTATATAAGTGAGAGTATGCGCGTGTCAACGTGTTAAGCGGGGACAACCGTACTTGATCTTCTATAAATTGGGCGGTTCGGTCACACTCTTGACCATCCATTCAGACAAGACATCAAGAACTTTACGAAAGGTGTCAAAGTGATGAACCCTACACCACGGATGATGACTGGTGCCGAGGTTCATGCTCAGATAGATGCTCTCGTGCCCAATGAAGATGGTGGTTTTGTTGGATATGGTGAGCAACATATGTGGACTCATATCTCGGGCATGACGAGGCTCCCCTATTTTGATGACCTTCTTCTGCCACATAACATTGATGTAATGCACACTGAAAAGAATGTTGCCGAGGCACTTTGGGCAACACTCATGGACACTAAAAAGTCTAAGGACAACCCTAAGGCTAGAGTGGACCTGGAAACGTTGTGCGATAGACCAAATCAAGAGATGCAGCCTCCTAGTCATGGCAAGACCTGGAGAAGGCCTAATGCCAATTTCGTCTTGAAAAGGGATCAAAAGAGGAAAGTACTTGAATGGATCTAGACGCTAATGTTCCCTGATGGGTATGCAGCGAATCTAAAGAGGGGAGTGAACTTAGGCACTCTACGAGTCAATGGGATGAAGAGTCATGACAACAACATATGGATTGAGCGGCTTCTTCGAGCGATGGTTCGAGGCTATGTCCCGGAGCATGTCTGGCAAGTGTTGATAGAGTTGAGCTACTTATTTCATCAGCTTTGTGTGGCAGAACCACCTAAAATAACACGCTTACGGAGGTGCTCGTCTTTCACCAGACACTAAGCACCCCGAAAGCAAGCTATAGCGGGCAGTATCTGTTGGGCACACCCCAAGGGAGAACCCAAAAGATCCATATTTTTCCCAAGAATCCAATAATGAGAACGAGTTATAATACTTGTCCATTTCATACATCAGAGTTTCTTAAAAGTACATTATTACAATACCAAATATCAGAGTGCGGAATGATAAACAACGGAATTTAAAATAAGCATCTAGCGATAAGAACGAGGATCTGTCTGAGCCCACCAGAAGAATCCTCCACACAAAGGTACTTCTCATGCATCACCTATAACAGGGGTAAATAAACACTGAGTACACAATATACTCGCAAGACTTATCCGACTAGTGAGAATAATTTCCTGACTCCAAGGAATATGATAAGCTTTATGATTTACTTGTTTCTTTTAGCAGAAAGCAATACTAATAGTGAGTCCTCATTTATGTATTATTATCAGCCGTATTAAGTTATCATCTAGCTAGTCTATATAAGCACCTGTCCTACTTTCAAGCAAGAGTTGAGCAATCAGTTCCATTTCTTCTCCTTTCAACTTTTAGTTCTTACTACGGTGCTAAACCATAGACAAGTCGTACCAGATTTCCCGACGATTCGCGAATCAATGTGCCCAGCTGGGTGCCCCAAAAACACACGCCCCGCTTGTACCTCAGGCACAAGCAGGACTAACCCATCACTCTCCTATCCCGGGTGTCCAGGTCCCCATCCAAATTTGGACTCCAAGCCCCCACTCCTGAGTCCTGGACTCAGTGTGGTGCAAGGACCTCCACCATCTCCGCCTCCAATCAATCGGTCTGGAAAGAGCCAGATCCACGACAAGAGAGCAACAAGTCTTCCCTATGCCCACACCCAAGTATGCGCTCGGGACAATAAATCTGTGACTTGCCTAGAGTCATATGCAACGACCGGTCCTTAATCGACACGGATAGGGAAAAAGTGTAACCAAGTCATGCCCTGTTGGCCGCAAGACACAACCCCTTACACCTACCAGTTCCAAACCATATCCCTGCCCAGTCACTATTTACCTTTCCACCATTTTATCATGAGTGATCATATTTTATTACCTATTGGCGAGTAACGACAGGTTACTCACGCTATTGATATCCTGAGCATAGCAGCTACTCGACCTATACTAGTAGGACTCATAGGTAGATATATTTATGCATGTAGTTTTCATAAAATACATGTAATGTAAATGCACATCATATACATATTTAGTGATCAGTAAAAATAGGGGTTATGCACCGGGGCTTGCTTTGGGCATGCGCGGTGTCAGCAAAGTCAGTGACGGACGGCTCCGGAATGTCCTCCTGCACGAGGATCTCCTCCTCATACTCTTCGATGACTTCGTCGTACTCCTGCTCGCCGAAGGTCACGATCTCCACTGGCTCATTCTCTATATGCATGCAGTGATGATGATGCAATTATTACTACTATTTTGGCAACAACAACTCTTAAAATAAGAATACATCTACCAAGCTACTAAGCTAACTCTAATGACTAATACGCTAAGTTACGTATTATTCCCACGAAACAGGTATGAAACATTTCATATATTATCTTAGCAACTAAAGGCATCCTTATTGTTAATATCAATTTACTATATATATGATAAAACAAGGAGCACTAGTTTCCACATTTATCAACCTATTCTAAGGTTACAAAAATTACAGAGAGCATCTAATATTATCATGAGCCTACTATAAATCTTTGGGGCTAGCACTTCTACCAATGCATCACAAAAATTCATTCTCTAAATAACCATAATAACAATAAGCATTTCAAAATAATAAAGTAAGCCTAAAGGTATCATTGAACTGTATGAACTAAATACACTTACAGATAGATCATGAATTTAGGAATCTAACAAAATTTATTACACAATAAATAAATAAATTTAAATGAGCTCTAGAGATGAAGAAAATGATATTATTAGAGGAGGCCAATTAGCTTGATTAACCAACTGATCTATTCGCGCCTTTGCGTGTTCTTGGATATGGTAGAACACGAAGCGGTGAATTGGATGTGAGATGCTGGTTACTTGATTTGAGAGAAGTGAATGATCAGTGGAGCAGAATAGCTCGACGGCTTGGTGTGTCCTTTTAAAGGCAGGAGACGCGGGAATGGAATTAAGCAAGAGGAGGAAAAGGAGGACGGCGAGAAGGTTAGGCATGACTACTGTGAATGAACTGGAGAAGCATGCCACAGTGTGCCTTGTACTTGAGACTTCAATGTTGATAGACGAATTTGATGTGCAGTAGACCGTGGACCTGGACTGGTAGGGTGTGATTTTAGATGAATTTAGGAAAAAGAATCAATGGAATCGGAGTTTGTATGAGGGAGATATGGCTTTTACAAGGTGGGCTGTCAATTGAATCCGAAAATTAAATTGACGTGATGAAGGGAGTGCTGGTGCTGATCACATAACGTGTTGGATAGGTAGTGGACTAGACTTTCTATGATTATGAGAGGGAAAGGTGCTGGTTCATTCCTGCAGGTCAAGGAATCAATGGAGGAGGAGACCACAGGTCAAAAGCAGCTGCTTGTGCACGACGTGTTGATCGGATGAACAGAGTTTCTACTGTGAACAGAGTTTTCTACGAAGCTACAGTGCTGACGTGTGGAAAATGTGTCTAACCTTTATTTGCAAAGCAACTGAGCAGCGAGCAAGCGGAGTGTTCAGCGGGCCGAGCTTGTGAGTGATATTAATGCGTAGCGTGTGCGACACACTAGGGCAACGGCAACGCGACGTGCGCTGATAATTTTGTAAGGCGATTAGCAGGCAAAGTAAAGGCGGGGTGATTAGAACAACGAGGGAGGACAGTGGCACGTCGCGAGATTGATGGAGATATAATTCTTGCCAAGTGGTATGCTAATAATTAGTGAATGACAATAATTTGTCATTTGACTTTGTGGCTATGGAGCTCTCACGTGGAGAGAGATGACATGCTGGAAGGGCAACTTGGACTTCACGACGCTTGTTGGACGTGATGACCGGGTGGATCCTAGTGAATGTTATTTGGGTACATTAGTGCGGGTCAAGAAATAATGGATGACACGTGAATTTCTACGAGCTGTTGCGGTTGGTCATCTTCGTTTGCTGTCAACTTGACTTGCTTGACACGACAAAGTAAAAGCACTGTGTCTTGCCAAAGAATGTGCTGAAGTGTGCTTCGCGGGCTTGCGAGTGCTGAGTGCGTGCATGGGAAATTAAGGAGGAGAAGAATAATAAGAGCTGGAGTTGGATTAGGATGAATGAAAGTGATTTGGGCTATGGGAGAATACTTGGACAAGGAATAAATTAGAGCTCAACATTGAGAATTAGTGCAATAAAATTTAATTTCTCATTTTACCACATGCAATAATACATACACATGATGCTCATGACATGGTTTAGTGTTTTTATTAAGGCGTAACACCGAGGGTGTTACACTTTGTGCCAAGGAGCTCTCTCGGACCGTCATTGATGACTTGGAAAAAGCGGCACCCGTGTTGCTCTGTAAGTTGGAGAAGATCTTTCCACCTGGCTGCTTCTTGCCGATGCAGCATTTGATTGTGCACCTCCCATATGAGGCATGGATGGGGGGCCCATGCAGGACCGTTGGTGCTATCCAATCGACAGATGTCTGAAGACTCTTTGCAAAAAATGTAGAAATAAAGCCAAAATTGAGGCTTCTATTGTAGAGGCATACATTCTAGAGGAGGTGTCGAACTTCACAGAGAAATACTACACTGAGAACCTTCCTAGCATTTATAATCCACCCCCTCATTACAATGCTGGCAAAAATGAATCGAGCCTCAGCCTTTTCCAAGGGCAACTCAGAAGCGCAAGTGCATCGACCACTAAGCAATTGAAAAATGAAGAGTGGCGCAGTATCATGCTATATGTGTTGACCAACCTTGTCGAGGTGCAGCCGTTCATTGGGTAAGTTCTAAATGAACTTGTTTCATTTCGCCATATGTCCTTGTTTCTTCGTCCAACCCCCTTGTTTCTCGTTGGCGGGCGACCATCATAGGTCCATGAACTCAATTTACCAAAGACCACGCTGACTACAGGAGGAGGCGGAGGGGGCGGCGGAGGGATCAGACAGGAGGAGGAGGAGGAATGCCAGCCGTAGGAGGGGGTCGTCTCCTCCCATGCCATGTGAGGAGGAGCTAGAGGAGGAGGTGGCGCCTATGGACGAGTCGGACGAGGAGCTGGTTCGGCAGACGAACGAGGAGGAGGGGCCACACAAGGACGACGAGTGGGAGGCGGTAGGCACGGGTTCCGCTTCCTCCAACTCCTCTTCGAGTGTCTACTTGCGAGGTCCCGTGAGCCTCCCATAGGTTCTGCTTTTTCAACAATGCCTAGTGATTTGCCTCGAAGGGCAAAAGTAAGTAACTTTATATGTTATCACCACTACTACATATGATATGATGAAAAAAAAACTAATAATTTTTCTTAATCACTTGTGCAGGAACTGGGTGGTTGTGTCGGGTGGTAGCGCATGACTAGTCAATGGCATCCTAGGTCTTCTATGTAGGCAACACTTCCCCGGCATTGTCACGTATGCATCGAAGACGGAGCCAGTGAAAGGTCCTAATGGCTAGAGGGGGGTGAATAGCCTAATAAAAATTTCTACAACAACACTTAACCAAAATGGTTAGACAATTATGAGGCGAAGCAAGTGTTGCGCTAGCCTACTCAAAATGCAAGCCACCTACCACAATTCTAGTTTAGATAGTGTCTATTTACACAAAAGCTATAACACTACCCTATGTTAGTGTGCTCTCAAAGGCTAACTAAACAGCCACACCAACCAAGCAAGCAAGCTCTCACAACTAGCTACACTAAAGAGCTTGTCAACTAGTTTGCGGTAAAGTAAAGAGAGTGATCAAGAAGGTTATATCGCCGTGTAGATGAAGAAACCAATCAATCACAAGGATGAATAACAATGAAGACCAATCACCTCGGAATCAATGATGAAGACAATGATTTTTACCGAGGTTCACTTGCTTGCCGGCAAGCTACTCCTCATTGTGGTGATTCACTCACTTGGAGGTTCATGCGCTAATTGGCTTCATACGCCAAACCCTCAATAGGGTGTTGCACAACTAACACAAGATGAGGATCACACAAGCCATAAGCAATTCACTAGAGTACCTTTTGGCGCTCTGCCGGGGAAAGGTCAAGAACCCCTCACAATCACCACGATCGGAGCCAGAGACAATCACCACTCTCCACTCGATGGTCCTTGCTGCTCCAAGCCATCTAGGTGGCGGCAACCACCAAGAGTAACAAGCGAAATCCACAGCAAAACATGAACACCAAGTTCTTCTAGATGCAATCACTCAAGCAATGCACTTGGATTCTCTCCCAATCTCACAAAGATGATGAATCAATGATGGAGATGAGTGGGAGGGCTTTGGCTAAGCTCACAAGGTTGCTATGTCAATGCAAATGGCCAAGAGAGAGAGCTTCAACCGGCCATGGGGCTTAAATAGAAGCCCCCACAAAATAGAGCCATTATACCCCTTCATTGGGCATAACGCGGGCTGACCGGACGCTCCGGTCAGTTGACCGGACGCTGAGCCCCCAGCGTCCGATCGCTCACAGTCAGCCACGTGTCCTACCTTCAATGGTCATCAGTCTTGACTGGACACTATGCCTGAGTTGACTGAACACTGAACACCCAGCGTCCGGTCGTTTACAGTAAGGTTCCAAAACCGATTTTTGCCGATCGGACACTGCTAGTGTCCGGTCACACTGTGACTTCTTACTATGCTGACCGACAACATGATCGGACATAGCCCTTCAGCGTCCAGTCGCTGAGCGACCCAGCGTCCGATCCTTTGACCGACGCCAGCATCTTTGCGACCAACTCCATTTCACCTCTAACTTCTTCACCCTTGCTCAAATGTGCCAACCACCAAGTGTATCACCTTGTGCACATGTGTTTGCATATTATCACAAACATTTTCAAGGGTGTTAGTTCTCCACTAGATCCTAAATGCATATGCAATGAGTTAGAGCATCTAGTGGCACTTTGATAACTGCATTCCGATATGAGTTTCACCCCTCTTAATAGTACGGCTATCAAACCTAAATGTGATCACACTCTCTAAGTGTCTTGATCACTAAAACAAAAATAGCTCCTATGCTTTATACCTTTGCCTTGAGCGTTTTGTTTTTTCTCTTTCTTCTTTCCAAGTCCAAGCACTTGATCATTACCATGGCATCATCTTCATCATGCTATGATCTTTGTTTGCTTCGCAACTTGGAGTGATCACTTGATAAACTAGGTTAGCACTTAGGGTTTCATCAATTCACCAAAACCAAACTAGAGCTTTCAATCTCCCCCTTTTTGGTAATTGATGATAACCCTTATACAAAGATATGAATTAAAATTCAATTGAATCCATGTTGCTTGTCCAAGCATATTTACCATGTGTAAAAGGATATGGACAAGTTTCATGAACTCCATATGGTAGCAATTGCTCCCCCTACATATATGCTAAGAGTTTGGATTGTAGCTTGCACATATGATTAGATAGGAAATATAGGATTCAATGTCTAACAAATGATGCTAAGGTATAAAAGATGGACCTTTGAAGCGTGATACCAATCGGAGTGCACCATTATACCTTCCTTAGCACCATGATTAGCTTGATACCATTTGAAAATATACCACATGGAAATATTTGGAATAGATACCATTTGATAATACTAGTGAATGAAATCACTAGATAATCTATTCATGCTAGTTTTTCATATTATCATTCAAACTTACAACTAGCATACATCTCACAAGCATGGATGTTTAAATTTAATACTTGTGCCATGCAAGCAAACATATGAAGTGCACATTCAAATGCATCATCCAAGTTCATGAGCTTGCTTCCCCTACTTGTGTGCTCAAATTTTAATTGATCCCTTTCCTTTTTCACTTCTCTCCCCCAATGTCATATATCAAGTATATCTTTATGTTTCTCTCCCTTTATGATATTCCCCTATGTCATATATCAAGTATATCTTTATGTTTCTCTCCCTTTATGATATTTATCCCCCTTTTTCACTATTTTTACTACTATCTTTGTTTCTCTCCCCCTTTGTCATCAATGACCACAAAGGTTCAAAATATAGATAGTATTACTTGTAGGGTCGAGATTATCAATGTCAATCAATAGGGTGAGGATCAAAGTTCCAAATTTGGTTCAAACTAGAATATATGCCAAAGATATTGAACTCGGTTTGATCCAAGGACAAGCTTCTTCACACCTCCAAATAAGGGTTATCTTGTACCATGTTGAGTTAAACACTTAGAGCACATTTTCTAGATTAAACACAAGGTTTACAAGCCCAGAAACATGTCATATGCTACCACTAGATCAAGTCAAGCATAGAAGCAATAGTGATACCATATAGACATCAAAATCATTTGATTTTCATGAATGAGCCTAATAAAATAGAACCGCTTGAAAGGTCCTAATAAAATTGAAAATATGACTAGATGCACTAATCATGTCCTTAGCAAAGATGTATGTCATGCCAAACAACTTTTACCTTGGATTGCTCGAATGAGAGGCATGTCATATGAGTGGGGGTGCATCAACACAGATTTGAGAAATCCAATATGTTCAACTCATTCCTTAGCTTGCAAAACCTTTTCTCATCCAATGGCTTGGTGAATATGTCAGCAAGTTGATCTTTAGTGCCTACACTCTCAATGCAAATGTCCCCTTTTTGTTGGTGATCTCTTATGAAATGGTGACAGACATCAATGTGCTTTGTTCTTGCATGTTGAACCGGATTGTTGGTTAACTTGATTGCACTCTCATTGTCACATAGTAATGGCACTTTCTTGAACTTGATTCCAAAGTCACTCAAAGTGGCCTTCATCCAAAGTACTTGTGCACAACAACTACCGGTGGATATGTATTCGGCTTCGGCGGTTGATAATGCAACACTATTTTGCACCTTTGATGACCATGAAACAAGTGATCTTCCCAACAATTGACATGTGCCCGAGGTGCTCTTCCTTTCAACCTTGCATCCCGCATAATCCGAGTCGGAGTAACCAACTAGCTCAAACTTTGCTCCTTTGGGATACCACAAACCAATATTTGGTGTATACTTTAAGTACCTCAATAACCTCTTTGTAGCTTTCAAATGACTTTCTCTTGGTGAGGCTTGAAATCTTGCACACATGCACACACTAAACATGACATCCGGCCTTGATACGGTCACATAGAGTAGGCTTCCAATCATAGACTGATATAATTTTTGATCCACCATATTTCCACTTGCATCACTATCCAAGTTGCCATTTATTCCTATTGGTGTGCTAATAGCTTTGCTATCACTCATGCCAAAATTCTTGATCATGTCCTTGATATACTTGCCTTGACTCACAAATGTGCCATTCTTCAATTGCTTGATTTGAAGACCAAGGAAGTAACTCAACTCTCCAATCATGGACATCTCAAACTCATTTGCCATCATCTTTCCAAACTCATTACAAAAGTCTTGATTTGTTGATCCGAATATGATGTCATCAACATAGATTTGCAACACAAACAAGTCTTTTCCAATCTTCTTGATGAAAAGAGTGGTGTCAACCTTGCCCATTGTGAACCCTTTAGAGAGTAGGAAGTCCCTCAATCTCTCATACCATGCTCTAGGTGCTTGCTTCAAGCCATACAATGCCTTCTTCAACTTGTACACATGGTTGGGCTTTTTGTCATCTTCAAAACTGGGAGGTTGCTCAACATATACTTCTTCATTGATGTAACCATTGAGAAATGCACTCTTGACATCCATTTGATAGAGCTTGATGTTGTGGGCACAAGCATAGGCTAGCAAGATTCTAATAGCTTCCAATCTAGCAACCGGGGCATAAGTTTCTCCAAAGTCAAGACCTTCAACTTGTGTATAGCCTTGTGCTACTAATCTTGCTTTGTTCCTTACTACTATCCCATCTTAATCTTGCTTGTTTCTAAAGACCCATTTGGTTCCAATCACATTGTGTCCCTTTGGTCTCTCTACTAATTCCCATACTTGATTTCTTGTGAAGTTATTCAATTCTTCATGCATAGCATTCACCCAATCAACATCCTTCAATACTTCATCTATCTTCTTTGGTTCAATGGATGAGACAAATGAGAAATTCTCACAAAATGATGTCAATCTTGATCTTGTTTGTATACCTCTATAAATATCACCAATAATAGTGTCCAATGGATGATCCCTTGCAATATTTATTGGTTGGAGTATTGAAACTTGATTGCTTGCACTTGCTTGATCATTAGGTTGAGATGATGTACTAGCCACTTGTTCTTGTTCATTATCAAGAGAGCCACTTGTACTAACTTGATTTGTATCATCTTGCACATTTGAGTTAGAGAGCACTTGCACTTGATCATCTTCATCATCATTCACTTGCCTAGGCCTCAATTCACCAATATCCATGTTCTTCATGGCATTTGAAAGTTGAATGCCTCTAACATCTTCCAAGTTCTTATTCTCTACTTGTGAACCCTTGGTTTCATCAAATTCAACATCATGAACTTCCTCAAGAGTACCATTATCCAAATTCCAAACTCTATATGCTTTGCTTGTAGTGGAATAACCAAGTAGGAATCCTTTATCACATTTCTAGTCAAACTTACCCAATCTTGTGCCTTTCTTCAAGATATAGCATTTGCAACCAAAGACCCAAAAATATGCAATGTTGGGCTTTCTACCATTCAAGAGCTCATATGGTGTCTTCTCTTTCAATCGGTGACAATAGAGGCGGTTGCTACAATAGCAAGCCGTGTTGATAGCTTTGGCCCAAAAAGATTGACTCACATTGTACTCACTAAGCATAGACCTTGCCATATCAATGAGTGTTCTATTCTTCCTCTCAACAAGGCCATTTGATTGAGGTGTGTACTTGGCCGAGAATTGATGTCTAATTCCAAATTCATCACACAACTCATCAATTCTAGTGTTCTTGAACTCACTACCATTGTCACTTCTAACTCTCTTGATGGTTGTTTCAAACTCATTGTGAATGCCTTTGACAAAAGATTTGAATGTTGCAAACACATCACTTTTGTCCACTAGAAAGAATACCCATGTGTATCTAGTGTAGTCATCCACTATCATAAAACCATATTTGTTACCACCAATGCTAGTGTATTGTGTTGGCCCAAATAAGTCCATGTGCAATAACTCAAATGCTTTACTAGTGCTCATCATGCTTTTCTTAGGATGGGTGTTTCCAACTTGTTTGCCGGCTTGACAAGAGCCACAAAGTTTATCCTTCTCAAACACAACATCTTTCAAGCCTCTAACCAAGTCATACTTAACCAATCTATTCAATTGTTTCATTCCAACATGACCAAGCCTTCTATGCCATAACCAACCCATGCTAGACTTAGTGAACAAGCATGTAGATAATTTAGCTTCACTAGCATTAAAATCAACCAAATATAGATTCTCATATCTAAAGCCTTTGAAGATCAAATTAGAGCCATCTACACTTATGATCTCTACATCATTTACCCCAAATATGCATTTGAATCCAAGATCACATAATTGAGCCACGGATAGCAAATTGAAGTTCAAGCTTTCTACTAGCAATATATTGGATATGCTCATGTCATTGGATATTGCAATCTTACCAAGCCCTTTGACCTTGCCTTTGCCATTATCACCAAATGTGATACTATCATAACCATCATTGCCATTGGTGTTGATTGAGTTGAACATCCTTGCATCACCGGTCATGTGTTGAGTGCACCCACTATCAAGAACCCAATGCCTTCCTCCAGCTTTGTAATTAACCTATAAAAGAAGAACAATTTCTTTTAGGTACCCAAACTTGCTTGGATCCTTGAAGGTTAGTCACTAAGCTCTTTGGTACCCAAATGACTTTCTTCTTTGAGCCCATCCATGATTTACCAATGAACTTAGCCTTCACACCATTTGTACCCTTAGTAAGCATATAGCATGAATCAAGCTTTATGAAGGATACATTGGCTTGTGACTTCTTGTTCATGCATTTTTGCTCTACATGACCAACTTGCTTCCAACTAGTGCAAAACCGACCATTGTTCTTCACAAAACTAGTCTTGTGAGGAGCAAAGGCCGCCTTGCCTTTCTTAGGGGTATTGCCCAATCCCTCTTTGTAGAGAGAAGCTCTTTGGCTACCCAAGCACATAAGCAAGCGGTCCTCACCACCATAAGCTTTAGCCAATGTGTGAGTGAGCTTATTGACCTCCTTCTTGAGGTTCTCATTCTCAACCACTAGTGAGGCATCACAAGTTAGACCATCACTACTAGATGAGGTAAAAGTGGAAGTGCTACAAGAAGGGTTAGTAGGAGCAACAATGATAGGCATAGATAGTGATTCATCAATTATATCACAAGCTAAACCTACATTGCAAGTTTCAACATGCTTCCTTTTATTTTGCTCATTAAGCAAACAAGAATGAGCTTTTTCAAGCTTCTTGTGAGCCTTGCCTAGTTTCTCATGGGCTTCCTCTAGCCTCTCATGAGTTGCTTTGAGCTCATCAAGGGCTTGCTTAAGGGCTTTTACCTCCTTATTCAAGCTCTTGCATTCTCTTCTCTTAATGTCAAAATGTTCTTTAGCACCTTCTAGCATGTCAAACAATTCATCTTTGGTAGGCTCATCATTATCACTATCACTATCATTTTTATTTTCATGTTCATTTTCATCATCATGTTCTTCATCACTTTCATCATCACAAGATTGTACCTTAGTGGCCTTAGCCATGAAGCATGATGAAGATTCGAAGAGAGAAGGCTTCTCATTGATTGTAATGCTTACAACAACCTTCTTGGTGGTCTTGTTATCATCACTATCATCATCATCATCACTTGAGGAAGCATCACTATCCCAAGTGACTACATATGAACCACCCTTCTTCTTCTTGAATGCCATCTTGTCCTTGTCTTTCTTTTCCTTCTTGTCCTTCTTCTTGTTCTTCTTATTGTCATCATCATTATCGCTATTGTATGGGCATTGAGCAACAAGATGATCTTTGCTTCCACACTTGAAGCACCTTCTTGACTCTTCTTTGTTCTTGGATGAAGGCTTCCTTCTTCTAGCACGGTAGCCCTTCTTCACCATGAACTAGCCAAATCTCTTGACAAAGAGAGCCATCTTCTCATCATCATCATCATCATCCCAAGATTCATCTTCTTCACTTGATGTCTCTTGCTTAACTTTGCCCTTGGATGATGTGGCTTTGAATGCCATGCTCTTCTTCTTGTCATCTTTCTTCTTCATCTTTTCTTCCTTCTCATCTTCATCTCTATAAGCATCATCGGTCATAATATCTCCCAATATTTGGTTTGGTGTCATTGTGTTCAAACCGGTCCATACTAGTAAGGTGACCAACATGCCAAATCTTGCGGGTAAACATCTCAAGAACTTATTTGAGAAATCCTTGTCCTCTATCTTCTCACCAAGTGCTTTGAGATCATTGACAATCACCTCCATCCGATGGAACATGTCCGACACACTTTCATCCTCCTTCATCTTGAAGCTTGCAAACTTCTCTTTGAGAATATATGCCTTTGCACCCATTACGGCTTGAGTGCCCTCAAATGATTCCTCCAATTTCTTCCAAGCCTCATGAGCTCTCTCAATGTTCTTGATTTGCTCAAAGGTTCTCTCATCCAAAGCATCATGGATGGCACTAAGAGCAATGTCATTGTTTTGGAGAAGTATTTCTTCGGCGGCGGTGAGAGCATCTTCATCTTCGATCTCAATCTTTGTTTCTACCACCTTCCAAATCTTCCTATTGATTGACTTGATATATTGTCATCTTGGCCTTCCAATAGGGATAATTTGAGCCATCAAATTGGGGTGGCTTCTTGGTGTTGTTGATTTGAGCCATTTTTGCACCGAAGGTTGTTAAGCCTCAAATCACGGTGACCTCGGCTCTGATACCACTTGAAAGGTCCTAATGGCTAGAGGGGGGTGAATAGCCTAATAAAAATTTCTACAACAACACTTAACCAAAATGGTTAGACAATTATGAGGCGAAGCAAGTGTTGCGCTAGCCTACTCAAAATGCAAGCCACCTACCACAATTATAGTTTACATAGTGTCTATTCACACAAAAGCTATAACACTACCCTATGTTAGTGTGCTCTCAAAGGCTAACTAAATAGCCACACCAACCATGCAAGCAATCTCTCACAACTAGCTACACTAAAGAGCTTGTCAACTAGTTTGTGGTAAAGTAAAGAGAGTGATCAAGAAGGTTATACCACCGTGTAGATGAAAAAACCAATCAATCACAAGGATGAATAACAATGAAGACCAATCACCTCGGAATCAATGATGAAGACAATGATTTTTACCAAGGTTCACTTGCTTGCCGGCAAGCTACTCCTCGTTGTGGCGATTCACTCACTTGGAGGTTCATGCGCTAATTGGCTTCACACGCCAAACCCTCAATAGGGTGCCACACAACCAACACAAGATGAGGATCACACAAGCCACAAGCAATCCACTAGAGTAACTTTTGGCGCTCTACCGGGGAAAGGTCAAGAACCCCTCACAATCACCATGATTGGAGCCAGACACAATCACCACTCTCCGCTCGACGATCCTTGCTGCTCCAAGCCATCTAGGTGGCAGCAACCACCAAGAGTAACAAGCGAAATCCGCAGCGAAACACGAACACCAAGTGCCTCTAGATGCAATCACTCAAGCAATGCACTTCGATTCTCTCCTAATCTCACAAAGATGATGAATCAATGATGGAGATGAGTGGGAGGGCTTTGGCTAAGCTCACAAGGTTGCTATGTCAATGCAAATGGCCAAGAGAGAGAGCTTCAACCGGCCATGGGGCTTAAATAGAAGCCCTCACGAAATAGAGCCGTTATACCCCTTCACTGGGCATAACGCGGGCTGACCGGACGCTTCGGTCAGTTGACCGGACACTGAGCCCCTAGCGTTTGGTCGCTCGCAGTCAGCCATGTGTCCTACCTTCAATGGTCATCAGTCTTGACCGAACACTGCGCCTGAGTTGACCGGACGCTGAACACCCAACGTCTGGTCGTTTACAGTAAGGTTCCAAAACCGATTTTGCCGATCGGACACGTCCGGTCATGCTCGACCGGACCCTGCCAGCATTCGGTCACACTGTGACTTCTTACTGTGCTGACCAACAACATGACTGGACGCAGCCCTTCAGCGTTCGGTCGCTGAGCGACCTAGCATCTGGTCCTTTGACCGATGCCAGCATCTTTGTGACCAACTCCATTTCACCTCTAACTTCTTCACCCTTGCTCAAATGTGCCAAGCACCAAGTGTATCACCTTGTGCACATGTGTTAGCATATTATCACAAACATTTTCAAGGGTGTTAGTTCTCCCCTAGATCCTAAATGCATATGCAATGGGTTAGAGCATCTAGTGGCACCTTGATAACTACATTCCGATACGAGTTTCACCCCTCTTAACAGTACAGCTATCAAACCTAAATGTGATCACACTCTCTAAGTATCTTGATCACTAAAACAAAAATAGCTCCTATGGTTTATACCTTTGCCTTGAGCTTTTTGTTTTTCTCTTTCTTCTTTCCAAGTCCAAGCACTTGATCATTACCATGGCATCATCTTCATCATGCTATGATCTTTGTTTGCTTCGTAACTTGGAGTGTGCTACCTATCTCATGATCACTTGATAAACTAGGTTAGCACTTAGGGTTTCCTCAATTCACCAAAACCAAACAAGAGCTTTCAGCCGGCCTACTCGTTTGACCACTACGTCGTCGCCCTCGATGCAGAGTACCCCAACAAGGCGGCGTGGGTGAAGGCAGAGTTTTGGGTAAGTCTCCCTCGCACAACATTGCTCAATACGTCGCATTCATTTTACTTTTCTTGAAATAATAAATGGATACATCGCTTTTGTATGCAGACTTATTATAGATGCGAGGAGGGATTTGAGGCCAGGGCAGAGCAGGTGACTACCAAAGCCTGTAAAAAACTCATCACCAACATGCATCATGAGGTGCGCATCCAAGCCATCATAACCTACTACGGGTCGAAGCTTGGAGAGAGGAAAACCAAGAAAGACGCAAGAGAGATGTAGCTGGCCCGGGAGCAGTACCTTGAGGTAAATGAAGAATATCAATATTGATTCGTTTTGAGATTAAGTTGGTTTACTTTGATCTTATTATACGTCTAATACTTGATGACGTGTACATGATTCCCTGGTGGTGCCAAGCGTATCCCGAGTGCTGGATGATGATGGTGGAGAGGTGGTTCACGGAGCAGTACCTCAAGATGCATAGGGATGCCTGGGACCATCGTTTGTAGATGCAAGGTCCAGCACACTATCAAGGCAGCCGCAGCCTCATCGAATACAAACAAACATGGGTATGTGAATTCATTTATCTATTGTGACGCTTAGTTCTTCCTGATTTCTAATCATCGTGCTGTCTTTCTCGCAGTCGGCGTCATATAGTGGCTAGGCTTGCTTGGACTTCCAGGCATGGTGTATGGCCCACAAGGGCAAGGCGACGTCCGATGTCTCCTTCAACCTAGAGGACCCGCTCAAGGCATACACGAACTTGAGCGTTCACTCCCGCATCAGTGAGTACACTGAGGTGGCGAGGTCGCTCCATGGGCCAGACCATGATCTGAGCACCCAGGACTTCGATGGAGAGGCCGTCATGAGGGCGGGGCAAGGCAAGAAGCATGGGCAGTTCTGGCTTGGCGACGGCGTCATCGACATGGCCTCTACTCCCTCTCTCTCCCAGATCCGAGCATGGAGCACGAGCAAGAGCTCGGCTATTCGCACACGGCCGACTGCTGCACAGCATCGGGTCGACGCACTCGAGGTTATTCCTATTTTACTCATCATACATTGATCTTTACACACCTTAATTAGCTTTGCATTACTAAAACATTGGAGTGAAATATTGTAGGTCCAGCTGGAATAAGAAATGAGGCAACATCAGGAGCTGGAGGCCGGACACCAAAGGATGGCGGCCCAGCTGGAGGCCGAGCGGGCCGAGCGGTAGGCCCAGGCGCAGAGGTTGATGGACATTATGGAGTTCCTACAAGGGCTTGGGCAACGTGTGGGCTTCTCTCTACAAGCTGGGTTGTTGGTTCCACCTCCACCTCTGCGTCCTGCAGCTACAGCTACTCCTGTGAGTATGAAAGTTTTTTTACTTTCGCTTATGTTTTGCTTGTATGGCCTCTACCTTCCTAGATTAGCTATCCAAATAATCTTGTCTCATATGCAATCTTTTCTCCTTTGTGCAGTCTCCATCTGATGGTGGTTTGAATAATCCACCTCATGCACCTCCGAATGATGGAGCTAGGCCTTCACCACAGTAGCAGTGGCCGAGATGAGTGCACGTTATATTTTTTTCATTTGTTGTTCACTTGGTGATGGACTTGTGATATACTTGTGATGCACTTGTGGACTTTGATGGACTTATAGATTTATTTGGATGGACTTGAGCACTTATTATTATATATGTGATATATATTGTGATGGATGTGATATGTGCGGATGGATGTGTGGATGGATGAGATATATGTTTGTATGAATTTATTTGTCATGATGGAATGTAAAAAAATTAAAAATTGCCGTTTTGGGTCACTTTGCCGAGTGTTGCACTTGACAAAGGACTCCGTTGCCGAGTGCCATGGTCACAGCACTCGGCAAAGCTAGAAAAATGGGCGCTCGGAAAACCATTTTTCCAGCTTTGCCGAGTGCCATGACCATGGTACTCGGCAAAGATTTTTTTTTTAAAATAAAAATTCAAACTTTGCCGAGTGCCGAACAGAGGGCCCTCGGCAAAGATTTTTTTTTAAAAAAAAATTCAAACTTTGCCGAGCGCCGGCTAGGGGGCACTCGGCAAAGAATTTTTAGAAAAAAAATAAAACATCTTTGCCAAGGGCCAGATAGAGGGCACTCGACAAAGAAATTTTAAAAAAAAATCTTTGCCGAGTGCCTGCAGGGTTGGCACTCGGCAAAGCGATCATCAACGGGGCCGGCGCCGTGACGGTCGCTTTTCTTTGTCGAGTGCCCCTGGGGCTCTCGGCAAAGCCTTTGCCGAGTGCCCGATAAAAGACACTCGGCAAAGAGGGCTTTGCCGATCAATTTTTTGCCGTGTGTTCTTTGCCGAGTGCCATACTCAGCAAAGGCTTTGCCGAACCTAAATCCAGTAGTGAGCATGTAAATCTCTAACTTACGAGATGAGCTAGCCACATCAACTTGAACACTTGCAATAGGCACATATTAAAATAACAAATCAGGTCACCGCGTAGGTACTTCTCATTTGCTGGTCCAGACGCCGTGGCTTGTGGCGGAAGAGCTATCGCTGATGGTGGAGAAGCGACGATACTGCTGACAAAGTTGGTGAAGATGGGTTGAAACAGCCACAGTAGAGATGACGGTATGCGGCACTTACAAAATTGGATGGAAGAGACAAGTCGTCATGGAGGTCGGGGCCAGTCGCACGAAGGCACTTTCCAAAAAACCTTATTCATCCTCTCCGGTGCAGGATCACACAAGGATGAGTGGTTGCGGAGACATGCTCTTCTAATCGCTTGTGTAGCTTGTGTACCTGCTCAAGATGGAGATGTTAGGATCGAATGAATGTACCTCTGTGTGTAACCATAGATCTAGGTAGACCTCTCCTTTAGGGTTCATCTATTTTGCCCTTGGACAGTAGCACAAAGCAGCATAGCACGCCGGTACCGCGGCGTTGTAGGCGTCGTGGTGGCGATGCCGCGAAGTCCAGTGGTGACCGTGGTGACCCTACAGAGGCGACAGCGGTGATGGGGCATCCCGTCGCTGGTAGCACGCTTTAGAGCAGTTTAGGTTTACTGTGGGTGGGATGGAGGCTGCTCCGTTGAACCTCATAGTGCGAGCCATGATCCCCACATCTCTTTTATATGTGCTATGTGACAGGGGCCCACCAACCATATTAGGATTGGGCTCCCCCGATCAGGGAACAGAGACAAGGGCCCAATAGGCCATTGGGCCTATTAGTGGAGATCAACTAACATTCTCCCCCTTGATCTCACTACCATCTTTCAATTTCATTTACTTTTGTTCATTCCATTACAGATTAGCGCATAGAGCATGTCTCATCGTCACGGTCCATTGCGATAGACTTAACAGCTACAACACACTACTCTGTTCTGAAATAGATACTTATCTTTGGGCCTTCTTTTGTCTAGGAATTTTAGGCTTTCTCTTAAACCCATGCTAGCTACATGTTCTCTGAACACCATGTTCTCTGAACATGTTGGGTGGTAAGCCTTTTGTAAGCGGATCCGCAAGCATCTTTTCTATACTTATATGCTCAAGACTTATGAATTGATCCCAGACTTTATCTTTCACTACATAATACTCTATGTCAATGTGTTTGGCAGCACCGCTTGACTTATGTTGTGAGTATACTATACTGTCTGATTATTATCGTAGTATCACTTAAGTGGTCTATAGATGTCATCAACCACCTTCAAACCGGGTATGAACTTCTTTAGTCAGTTCACCTGCCCCGTTGCCTCATATCACGCTACAAACTGTCATACATTGTGGACGATGTAGTGATAGTTTGCATTTGAGCTTTTCCATGAAATAGCTCCCCTTTTTCGAGAGTGAATACAATCCCATCGTGGATTTTCTATCATCTCTCGCATAATCAGAATCCAAATTTCCCACTACGTGGAGTGAATCAGATCTTCTATACGTCATCATGAGGCCTTTCGTTCCTTGCAAATAATGTAAGACTTTCTTTACTAATTTCATTGTTCTGTTCTAGAATTGCTCTGGAATCTGCCAAGTAACCCGGTAACAAATGCCAAGTTAGGGCGCGTGCATACTTGAGCATATTGTAAGCTTCCGACAGCTGAAGCATATGGAACCACTTTCATTTGATTGAGCTCAAATTGGTTCCTGGGGCATTGAAAATACCCATATCTATCGCCCTTGACTATATGAGCAGGTGAGGGACTATATTTTTGCATACAGAATTTCTTTAAGATTCTTTCTATGTATGCCTTTTGTGACAGTCCTAATACCCCTTTTCTTCTATCTCTGTGAATCTCGATCCCTAGAACGAACGAGACTTCACCAAGATCTTTCATATCAAGTTTTGAGGACAAAACTTCTTTGTCTCCTGTAGTAGACTGACATCACTTACTAGCAAGTAAGATATCATCCACATACAGGACAAGGAAGATAAACTTCCCATTCTTAAACTTTGCATAGACACAATTGTCCTCTACATTCTCTTTAAAACCTAAAATTCTTTATTGTCTGATCAAACTTCAAGTACCACTGTCTTGAAGCTTGTTTTAATCCATAAATGGATTTCTTTAGGCGGCATCCTATTCATTCTTTTCCTTCCATGACAAAACCTTTCGGTTGTGCCACGTAAACATTTTCCTCCAAGTTTCCGTTGAAAAATGTCGTATTTACAACCATCTGATGCAATTCTAAATCATAATGTGCCACTAATGCCATTATGATTCTGAAGGAATCTTTACATGAGACTGGAGAAAGGTCTCATTGTAATCAATCCATTCTCTTTGCATAAAGCCTTTTGCCACAAGTCGCGCTTTATATCTCTCTATATTCCCTTGAGAGTCAAGTTTTGTCTTGTAGACCCACTTACAGCCTACTGTTTTGGCTCTTTTAGGAATTATATCCAAATCCCAAACTTTATTGACATTCATTGATTTCATTTCATCTTCCATGGTCTCAAGCCACTTTCATGAATGATCACTACTCATGGCTTCTTCAAACGAGGTGGGATCATCCTCCATTTGAAATTCCTTAGTGTTGTACACTTCATAATCAGCATGAATAGCTGATTTTCTAACTCTTTGAGACCTTCTAGGGGCCTTCACATTTGGCACATCTTCTGTTTGAGGCTGTTGTTGCTCCCCCTCATTTGTGGCAATAGGTTCTATAGGATCCTGAAGAACAGGTTCCTCATTTTCATTTATTGTTGCCACAGGTGGAATAATAACAGGTGCTGACACCATAGTATCTTGCACTATCGGTGCAGTGACAGCATGTAGTGAGAAAATTGGCTCATGAATCATTGGAGTGGGCGCATACACCCACTTCACTTCAAGGTCAATTTCTCGAGCTACCGTGCTCCCCTCATCTTTTCATCCTCTAGAAAAACAGTGTGTCTTGTTTCCACAAACTTTGTATGTCTCTCTGGACAGTAGAAACGAAAACCTTTTGACTTTTCTGGGTAGCCAATGAAATGGCAACTTACTGTTTTGAGATCTAGCTTTCCAATATTTGGGTTAAATACTTTAGCCTCAGCAGGGCAGCAGGGCTCCCCCCCCCCCCCACACACGCAAGTGGTTTAGTGAGGGTACTCTTTCAGTCCACAACTCATACGGTGTTTTGGGCACTGACTTTCTTGATCCTCTATTGAGAATATGAATGGTGGTTTTAACGCCTCCATTCGCAGGCTTAACTGTAAGGTGGAGTAACTTATCATGCTGTGCATCATATCCATTCATTTTACGATTACGTCTTTCAGCTACTCTATTCTGCTGAGGTTCACCTGGTATAGAATACTGGGCTACTTTGCCATTCTCCTGTAAGAACATTGCATAAGGTCCAGGAACTTGGCCATATGGGGTATGCCAACCGTAGTACTCCCCCACGGTCAGACCTGACTATCTTTATCTTTAAATTGCTTTGGATTTCAACTTTTGCCTTAAATATCTACATTTATCCAATGCTTTTGTTCTTTCTTTGATTGGATAAATATAGACATAACAGGAGTAATCATCTGTGAATGTTATGAACGAATCATTACCATCCACACTCTTTACAGGAAACTGACCACAGATGTCTATGTGAATAATCTATAAAATTCCTGCGCTTCGCTTGTCATCTTTCTTAATTCTCTTTACATACTTTTCTTTTATGCACTCTCTGCATTGTTCTAAATCTGAGAGCTCTAGTGGAGGAAGAATATCATTCTTAACAAGTCTTTCTATTCTCCCCCTAGAAATATGGCATAAACGATAGTGCCATAATTTCGACGACGCATCGTGAGCTCTCTTATGCCCCCATTTCTAGATTAACACTCTGTCACTAGCTGCTTTATCAGCTATGTAGCATATGTATTTGAAGAGACAGTGAACTGACTCTTTATTCTATCATGTACTCGGTGACCGTGTCACACTCTAGGATTGAGCCAACAATTACAGGCTCAATCGTGTTCTTCATCACAGTCAAATAGTTCTTATTGGCAGTGAGCCACTTCCTATGCTCATAGTCATAGGACATCTTTTGGGATTCAAAATCCCTCTCTTTAGTTGCCCAAGTGGCATCATTCTTGTTTGTCTTCCTCACCGGTGCCACATGATCGATGAAACACGGTGAGGTGACTACCCAGTCCACCTTAGACAAGATGACAACCATGTCAAAACTTTTCTTAGCATAAAAATAACACCATTTGCATGCTTTGATTCCAACGTTGGTCAAAATCAAAATATACAACTATTCTTACACACTAATTCTACATCACCGTTGGGCAGAAATAAAATTAATGCATAAAATATTAACTTTCACAACTGTTCTTACACACTAATTCTACATCACCGTTGGGTAGAAATAGAATTAATGCATAAATCATTAAAATTTACATTTGTTCTTATACACTAATTCTACATCACCGTTGGGCTGAAGTAAAATTAATGCATAAATCATTAAAATTATGATATTGTTATTAACAATGTTGGTCAGAAAATAACAACATCATAATCTATGTCAAAACTCTTTTTCTCCAATTAAATACCACATTGGTTCAAAATAACTCGAGAATCAACTATTTCTTTAGCAGCGGAAAAACTTTCTTTTTCTCCAATTAAATACCACATTGGTACAATATAACTGGAGAATATACTTTTTCTTTAGTAGCGGAAAAAACTTTTACTCAATTTCTTGAATTTTACCCACAGGTAAAATACCTTTTTCTATTTTTCTTTTGAGCCAATTTGCATTTTCAATTTTCCAGGAAAAGGAAAAAAGTGAAACCGGGCTCATTCTTTACTGTTTCGGCCTGAAACGGCCCACAGCTCACAGCCGCACGCGCCCTTCCCGCGTGCTCCCCCGCGCCCAGGCCGCAACCTAGGCCTGGGCCGGGAATTCGGCCTCGCGCCCTCGCCCGCCTGGGCCGCGACGCTGGCCCATTCGATCTTGGCCATCCGTCTTGATCCGACGGCCGAGCGTGCATCTCGCTGAGGTTAAAAACGCGACGCAGCGCTCCCCCGAGCAAACCCTAGGTCATTCTTTCCGGCCCTCTCTCTGTTTGCCTCACTGCGCTCTCTCTCTCTTCTCTCTCGTCGCTCTCTCTTCTTTCCTCAGTGCAGCCGCAGTAGTCACCGAGTGAGCGAGCGGGCGAATCAGTGGAGCAGCGAGACCTGGCACCGTCGCCGGCCCCCTCGCCAACGTGCGCGTTCCCCAGCGGGTGAGCGAGCCACCGACGAGCGGCCTGGCCGCGACGCCCCTGTGGCCGAATTCCGGCGAGCAGTGCCCCCGGCCGGCCCTTTCTTTTCCCCACGCGCCGGAGTGCACGACGGCGAGGTAAGCCACCCCCTTCCCCTCTTCCCCTTTCGGTTTCTTTGGTTCTTGTGCTCGGATTTCATCCGATTTGGGGATTAGGGTTAGGGTTTGGGGATGGGGTTTCACTGTTTTCTTTTTCCCTTGTTCCCCAATCGGATTTAGATCTTGATTGCTTTTCTTTGTTTGACCGATTGGGTGGGTTAGGGTTTCATTTTCTTTTGATTTCTTTTCCTTTTCGGAGTTCATCCGAATGGGTTCCCTTCCCATCCGAATCGGTTCCTTTCCCCTTCTTCCCTTTCTCTATGCAGTTAGGGTTAGGGTTCGGTTGAACCCGATTTGTTTTGATTCGAGATCGAGATGCTAGGGTTCACTGTTCTTCCCCGAGACTGGTTCCTTCCCCTTCCCCTTCTTCTTTTGGGATTAACCCGATTTTGGGATGGGGCTGAAATTTAGGGTTAGGGTTTCGGGATTTGACTCTTTTCTAGGCCGAAAACCCTCTTCTTTTCTTTTGCATCTTGTTTATCTTTTCGGTTGAGTCCGATTTGGATTTCTTTTCTGATTTAGGGTCCGGCTCTGTTCATCTTAAGGCCGAAACATTTTCTTTTTCCCCTTTCTTTAACCCAGTTAGGGTTAGGTTAGGGAACCCCTTCTCTGTTCAGATCCGAAAGGAAGTGTTCGGTTCTTTTCTCTTGCCGTGCGTCGGTGAGAACGGCGGTGCGGCATCTTTTCCCCCGCGTGATGGCGGTGGTGACCGGTAGACAGTGACGTCCGCCACCCCGGTCTCTCTTTCACTTTTTGCTTTTACCCGGTTAGGGTTAGGGTTACACAGTGGCAACATGTCTCTGATACCAATGTTAGGATCGAATGAATGTACCTCTGTGTGTAACCATAGATCCGGGTAGACCTCTCCTTTAGGGTTCATCTATTTCGCCCTTGGACAGTAGCACCGCAGCAGCGTAGCACGCTGGTACCGCGGCGTTGTGGGCATCGTGGTGGCGATGCCGCGAAGTCCAGTGGCGACCGTGGTGACCCTGCAGAGGCGACGGCGGTGGTGGGGCATCCCGTCGCTGGCAGCACGCTTTAGATCGGTTTAGGTTTACTGTGGGTGGGATGGCGGCTGCTCCGTTGAACCTCGTAGTGCGAGCCGTGATCCCCACATCTCTTTTATATGTGCTATGCGACAGGGGCCCACCAACCATATTAGGATTGGGCTCCCCCGATCAGGGAGCAGAGACAAGGGCCCAATAGACCGTTGGGCCTATTGGTGGAGATCAACTAACAGGAGAGACTACGACGACAACGTGGTAAGGGAAAAGATGTAAGACCCTAACTCGAATAGAACTGTTTCCAGCGATGGCTGTCAGGCTGTTTATCAATTAGGTTTTCAAACTTAAAGGCTGCCACGGATCGAATTTCAGCGGACCATCCACGAGGAGGCGCTCTGCACCGGCCCGGTGAGCAAATACGCGTGTAGGCTTTCCTTCTCTCTCTACGCTAGATTAATTTGGAGAACAGGATATGACTTCCTTACGTAAGTATGACAATTGTACCTCCACTTCAACTAACAAAGTGGAATTAATGTTTCAGAAAAAACAAAGTGGAATTAATGTTTCCCAAACTACCCTTGTATGCACATACAAATAACCCTTTATTTGGAGTAATTAAAAAAAATCTTTATGAGGCCAAGGCCATGCATATATTCCAACACTAATCAGGGTTCACAATGATTTTTGGAGCTTTCCAGAGCTGCTTCAGTAGGAACTTGGAAGACGGGCTTGGGTGGTCAACACGAGATGGTCGTTCGCACTGCTGCACTCAGTGACTGGCTGCACTACAGGGTTAGAGTGCCACACCTGCCGTACTGTTGTCCACTCCCGATCGAACGTGGTTGACGGGTTCACTGCCACATGCAATTCCCACGTTTCACATGCATCGTCGCCACCAAGACATCCAACAGGAACCCAACAAGGTTACTCTGCTTCCCGTTAACATGCGTACTAATGTTCAGAAAATTCGGTTGCTCATTTCTTACTTAATTCCACCGCTGCTCTTGTTCACTAATTTCGTTGGGATAAAGGGCCATGCATATGCATGTCAACCCAACGCACCAATTAACCACTCGTCTTCTTATCAAATGTAGTTTATGATGGGCAATGGGAGCTTCACAAAACAAATCAAGCAGCGATTACATTAAAAAAGAAGAAGCTCAGACCAGACGAAACAATAAAATAACAAAGACCCTAAAAGGGTCGGTGGCTCTGTTCGCTTCGCTGAAAAGCAATGACCGAAAGTACTGTTTGCTGATTTGTTGTAAGAGAAAAACATTGTTTCTTTGCTGAAACAGTACGGCTAATAAGAGAAACGAACATGGCCAGTAACAAAAAAAAAAAAGCTAGCAAGACAAAGCAACTACATTAATTATAGACAGTTGGTGGTTGGATTGTGACCTCAACTCACACCACCTCATCATAACTCTAAACCACTTCACCACTCTACAACTGAACTGTAAACCACTATTTAATTGACTAATAGTCCATCAGCCTTGCTTCCACATGGGCTAGAATTTTTAAGAGGGATCGAAGTGTCATTACTTGCATGTGTCCTAAGTCCTCGATGGATCGCTAACATAAACCTTAGACACCCTAAAATAGACACCTCTTGCTAACTTTACCAAGAGCTGTTTTTCACTGTATGCCCGAATATTCTATCTCTGGACCGGAATTTCAAGACCCTGGAAATTTCAAGGCTAAGGGGCTGGCAATTTGCGGCCAACCCTTCGCAGGTTGCTGGCAGAGCATTTACCTAATATGCCAGACCCCACCTAGAATATTTAGGCTAACCTAGATCTGAGAAAGAAGCGCACTGTCTAAGCTTTAGGGGGGATATTCCGAGGCCCAGAATATCCGGGGTGGATCTGGGTGCTGCGCCAACTGTCAGCTGAAGGTAAGGAGTGAATATATTTTCACTCTTCCTCCTTCCTCTCTCTCTCTCTCTCTCTCTTTGACCACTTTTGAAATGTGATCCTATGCCTCGAAGAGGCACTACAATGCCAAGATATTTGTTAGCTGCATGCTTACAAAAATATTCAGTAAGATCTTATTTCTTGAGAATATTTTACATTACATTTTCCTTAGTTATAGATATAAAAAAACTATACTCTCCTCGTATTGCACAGGCGAGGGTAAGGCTTACCACTAACACCCTTCCCCAGACCCCGCACAGAGCGGGAGCTCTCTGCACTGGGTACGTCCTTTATACATGGACCAATGTCATTCTTGGTAAATTACAGATACACTCTATGTCAGTGGTGGCACCGCCTTTTCTTACTATTTGAATCCCAAAATCGAAGAGGCCCAAGTGCCCAACCATTTTACTCCTGGTAAGACCTATGCAGCACTATGCTAAGAACTCATAAAATTAATTTGCACATTATTATATCTCTGTTACCTCGGTCTAAAAATACCAGCTTCAGACTATATGATCTATGCTCATGGAAATTTAATGAGCTCATGAAACAGGTTCAAAGATCAGCCCGTTTACAAAGAACGACCTCCACCATCTGAGGAACAGCCACCTAGGCAGGTACAAGTTACTCCGCTACAACACAAACATGTTGCAGAGCTAAATAGCATAGACCCAATTGATTTTGTGGTGCCCCCCTCCTTCCCCCTCATCCATTATATTCCCGCAGATATGTATGCAAATGAGCCCTACCTTTATAAACCTGAATTTATGCACTTACCGGCGCGCGGCCTTCACTAGTACAGATACAAAGATTGTGCGGGAAAGACTACCTATCACCGATCACGGATCAACAAACAAAAGCCCAAAGACAAAATCAAGTGAAGTCAATCCCTCCATGGAAGAACCCGGCTCTCTACACTACATTATGGAGCAGATGCTGTCAGTCCGCGTCTGGTACCTGTACGCGCACGCGTACCCCTCCGCGGGATGTTCATACACCACGGCCGTCGGCTGCGGGTACTGCTGGTAGTACCACGGGCTCGACGCGACGAACTCGGGCAGCGCGGTGGCGGTGGCGGCCGGAGGATTGTCGCCGCCGCCCCCCTCCTTCTTGGCTTCGGCGACCTGCACGATCTCTGCAGGTCCGACCTTCCTACGCAGTGCGTTGGTGAGCTTGACGGAGTCGACGTCGTCGCCCACGACGACGACCTGGTCCCTGCCGTCACCCGCGAGCGACACGGAGTCCACCCCGCCCATGGCCGCCACCAGCGCCAGCGCCTTGGACCGGCACCTGTCGCACTCCATCTGCACCCTGATCACGATCTTTTGCTGCGGCAAGGACGGAGAGCATGCATGTATGCCCAGTTCAGTACCACTGTAGTAAAAGAGGAAAGACGATGGCGATGGAGACATGCATTTCAGGAAGAGGAAAGTGATGATTCGGCATTCACCTTCATCGCCGGTTCTCCTGATCGCCGAGCGGATTGCGCTCCAAGCCTCGGAATTGAACGAAGTGCCGTCTAGGGTGGAGAGCTTAGCAATTGCTTGCCCTGGTGGGTGGTGGGTGGTGGGTGCCCGACTGGGTGTAAAGTGATACTGGTAGCAGCACTTGGACTCCAGCTAGTGATGGCAAACTCTGTCTGGGACTTGTTAGCCCGCACCACATGTGATTAGTTTTATAGTTTATGACTTGACCTTGCATTAATTGCCGCCAACGCGCTGCGGCTGTGGAAACCGTGTTTCAGAGCACACGCACACCCATGGTGTGATGGCTGATGATAGTCAGCGGCCAGGAAGCACGCTGCCTATAACATCCGTTTCTGCATCAACGATGTTAAACTAATGAAATGGTTGGGGAAAATGCGATTTTATTCGACCAAGAAAAGACATGAAAAACTATGGGTTCGCCTGTGCTTCATTGCTGGCGCGGCTGGCGCGAGCATGAAAACCGGCGGTGCTAGCTTTGCATTGCATTGTTCAACAAAGATTTTGTGCTCCCTGAGGTTGGTGGCCAAGGGCGCAAATGGGTCAGGTACTGATGATTGCACGTCGCTATGTACCTCCTCTATTGCTTGTTCCGATCCGGCCAGCTCCCCTCTCTTGGGAGCAATTGTCCCAACTAATCACGGTCTTTTTTTTTCCTCCCAAATAGACAAAAGATTTGCGTATGATTGTAATTAAGAAGAAGAGTTTAACCGTATAAATGACACGCTTCTGACGAGCGCGCTAGGCGTTTCATTGAATAGTCCATCCAACCCTGCTTCCACAAGGGCAAAAATTTTAAAAGACATAAGCATGAGATGTTCATGTTTAATACTTAGAAGTAAAAAAATGACTTATATTAATTTGCATGTTTTTTACTTTCTAACACAAGTTGTATATAAATATTATGAAATATCTATACAATTATGATAAATTTGTCAATTATTGTTTTAAATGTTTTTTTCACCCATAAGACCACATCCAAGGTTTTTCCCCCTATGCAATGGCACCTCCACATATCTTCAATAAGCATTTAGTTGAAACCTTAGTGTAATTTATGGTGATTTTTGTTGAAGCCTATGTCTCATGACATTATGAATCTATATTTAAATTTTCAAACTTTGATCTGATTAGTTGCTATAAATTTTTATCGCCAAGTTAAATTGAATGCTTATTATATCTTTAATTAACTCTCCTTTTGTATTTTTATTAAAAATAAAAATTTTAGAATGCAGTCTTAACTCTTAAGTATACTAAAATTGGTGGTAGAGCTTGCAGTAAGATTTAGGATGGTGTACGAATGCTAACCTCAACAATATGCCATTGATATTAATGTATTTTTTTTTTTGTAAAGCATATAATAGTAGAACTTAGATATAGACCTGAGAGGATACTTAAGTTTTTAAATAATACCAGAAGTGGTAATTTAAATACAATATAAGAGTTTACTTAGATTATATAATAATAGTACGTGGATAATAATTAGATATAGATTTAAGAGATTATATTTTGGCTGAAATAAGCTCAAGTTTGGTCCCATGTTTGCATGGAGCCACGTACTCCCTCTGTCTTAAAATAAACAACTTTCTAAGATTTAAAATTTGATTCAAAATAAATAACGTTATGCACAAAAATGGAACGCTGCCTCTCAATATGGAAGCTAATCATGGGTGCATGCAGATGATAACTGTCAAATCCAAGAGATATCCTTCGGGAAAGAAAATAAGTCGAGGATACATGCGTCTTTTGCCAACATCGTTAGTCTGTCTAAAAATTTATAGAAACTTATTTATTCTGGGAGTGATACAGGGGATTTTGGTTCGTCCCAACAAAATGCCTCATGGCTTCAATCGAAGATTCGTCATAGGCACGTGGCGTGTCAGCGTGCCGTCGTGGCCCAGGTTTAGAATTTTGGCCGAGTTGCGCTGATTTTCAGCATTTTTCGATTTTAGGTTCCATTTTATTCAGCCTTTTCTAACCAAAATTTCATAAATACATGGAAATTTTGATCGGAAATTCCAGTTGAGGGATTGACGCGCTGAAATATACTATGTTTTGAAATACGAGTGACATCATTCTTTTAATTAAGACCTTGTCAGGCACGGCTCTAAACAGTTTTGTCTCCTTAATACAGTGCATGGAGGAGCCAAAACCGATAAAAAAATAGTCGCTTCATGAGTTTCTAATTTAATTTTAATTAAGAGGAGAGAGAAGAATCACTCTTTGCTACGTTGCATGAAGTGGCTAGAGTCAAAGCCGCTCAAAGCTCTACCGAGGGTCTAAGCTGGGCTCCACTTGGTACTCAAAAGAGGTGTGTTTGTCTTGAAGCTTTGCTCCGATTGTTATCAAGTTCGAATGATTGTTTATTTGTTTAAAATGCGAGATTTTTTTTTTTCGAATCTGTATTGAAAATGTGAACTTTTTTCTAGGTAAAAATTCCTAGGACTTCGTATCTACACCATTGCAAATATGCTGTCCAGGAAATCCAGAAGTTATACAGTGCAGAGTAATGCTTTTCTATACCCAATATTACATTATAGGACTTTAAATTTATTTCATTTAGTTGAAAACAAAGTTAAGCCTAACAAAATTAAATATAACCAATATTTTTTTCGACAAACAATGTAACCAATATTAGATAGATCGTTGACTAGAGCTGGTTCAGATAACCGCTAAACTAAAAATATCTACTCCGCTGCTATCCGTAGGTACGCATGCATGAATGGTCTGTTGTCTACTTGTCTCTGCGTTGTGGAGCAGGTGGTGTCTCGCTCTGCCATGCTGTGCCTAGTTGCCGTACGTGCCACTGGCACGAGTAGCCGGCAGGGTGGTAGTGGACGATATTGGTGACCGGCTCGGCGGGACGGAGGGCACGGCGGCCGGCGGGTTGGCCTCGCCGACCTGCAGCAGGTCCGCGGCCCCCACCTTCTTGCGCAGCGCACATGCAGGTGAGCTTCACGGGATCGATGCCCTCGCCCACGACGACGACCTTGTCCCTGCCTGCCTTGGCCGTCGAGCGCCACGGAGTCGACCCCGCCCGCGGCCGCCACCACCACCACCGCCATCGCCTTGGACCGGCACGGGTCGGACTTCGGCCCTGTTCGCTTGGCTGATAACCCAACAAGTCAGTATTGTGAGGAGGGAAGACGACGGCAATGGCATGCAGGAACATGTTGTGACGATGATTCGTCGCTCACCTTCATTGCTGATTCCCCCGATCGGCTTTGAAGTTGAAATGCCGCCTACGGTGACTGATGTGCGTGGCAAGAGGCACCGGAGAGCTCAGCAATTGCTTGCCCTGCGTGGAGCTATATATATAGATAGATAGATAGATATAACACTGCTGCACTGGTGTGTAAAGCCCCAGTGGCATTTTTTGTTTATGACTTGGCTTTGTGTTAACTGCGACTCTAAGACCGGCCACAATGTGCTGCTTGAGTGACGCCTAAAAGAGAGAGAGAAAATTATAGAGTTACTGCTGCCATTGTGGCCAGTGATGCTTAAAACGAGTGATGCCAGAAAAAACGCGGAGCGAAGCACGTAGTCGCGCTGCTGCCGGGCGATGCTTGAAAAATAAACAAAGATTTTCTTGCTGGCTGCTGACCTCGGTTGATGCAAAGAAAGTTAGAAAGAAGATTTTTTTTTTCTCTCAGAGAAGGAACTGCTAGACTCAGAGACCATGGGTCCCATCGGATTTATGGCTTCGGTGCCAATATTTGGAACACTGCAGCTCTTCAGGCACCACTGCCCAATACTTGATGTGGGACCCGTTTAATTTGGAGCATCACTAGCACATTGTGGCCGGCCTAACGCGGTGCGGCAGTGCCGCAGTGAAAACCGTGTTACGGTCCACAACCATAGTCCTGGTGTGTCAGCGGCCAGGAAGCCATGTGCTTGGAGACTTTTCTCCAAGTTGGCTACCAAGCATGAAGCATGTGTGCTACAGCGCCTCCAAGTTGCTGGTAACATACTTACAAAAAAAATGCTGGTGACATACATTTTCTGCATCAACGATTCTAATAAAGCCGTGAAAATACACTTGTATAATTATTCGGCACAGACCGGGGATGCTAGCTTTGCATTGCATCAAGATTCGGTGCTCTGTCTCGACTGTCCTGGTAGCTTCCTGAGTGAGGGTTGGTGGCCATGAGCTAGCGCAAATGGTCAGATACTGGTGATAGCACGTCGCTGCGTACCTCTGCTCCTTGCTGCAAATTCATTTGAGCCAGCTAATTGTTAAATAATTAGACAATTTTATGGTTGATTCTAAAACATAAATCATAACAAACGCAGATACTAGCATGTAAATCTCTAACGTACGAGATGCGAGCTAGCCACATCAACTTGAACACTTGCAATAGGCACATATTGAAATAACAGATCGGGTCACCGTGTAGGTACTTCTCGTTTGCTGGTCCAGACGCCGTGGCTTGTGGTGGAAGAGCTGTCGCTGATGGTGGAGAAGCGACGATACTGTTGACGAAGTTGGCGAAGACGGGTTGAAACAGCCACAGTAGAGATGACGGTACACGGCACTTACAAAATTGGATGGAAGAGACAAGTCGTCATGGAGGTCGGGGCCAGTCGCACGAAGGCACTTCCCAAAAACCTTATTCATCCTCTCCGGTGCAGGATCACACAAGGACGAGTGGTTGCGGAGACATGCTCTTTCGATCGCTTGTGTAGCTTGTGTACCTGCTCAAGATGGAGAGACTACGACGACAACATGGTAGGGGAAAAGATGTAAGACCCTAACTCGAATAGAACTGTTTCCTGCGATGGCTGGTAGGTTGTTTATCAATTAGGTTTTCAAACTTAAAGGCCAAGTAATCGAAAACTGAAAGCTCTCCCGCAACGCCACGGATCGAATTTCAACGGACCATCCACGTACGAGCAGGCGCCCCGCACCGGCCCGGTGAGCAAATACGCGTGTAGGCTTTCCTTCTCTCTCCACGCTAGATTTGGAGAAGTGGATATGACTTCCTTACGTAAGTATGACAATTGTACCTCCACTTCAACTAAGAGCAAGTATAATAGCAGGCTGTAAGCCGACTAAATGCTGAGGTGGAGGAGAGAGGGGAGAAGAGAGAGGAGTAAGCTTACAGCCAGTTTGGACACAAGAACCAAGAAAGTCTGTGAGAGAGACAAGTGGGCCATGTATTAACTGTAAAGAGCTAACTACTATATGAGTGGGCTGAGAGAAGGCTGCAAGGAACCTTACAGCCAGCAAGCCGGCTGTATTATTAGCCTTGCTCTAACAAAGTGGAATTAATGTTTCAGAAAAAAAACAAAGTGGAAATAATGTTTCCCAAACTACCCTTGTATGCACATACAAATAACCCTTTGAGATTTATTTGGAGTAATTAAAAAAATCTTTATGAGGCCAAGGCCATGCATATATTCCAACACTAATCAGGGTTCACAATGATTTTTGGAGCTTTCCAGAGCTGCTTCAGCAGGAACTTGGAAGACGGGCTTGGGTGGTCAACACGAGATGGTCGTTCGCACTGCTGCACTCCCGATCGAACGTGGTTGACGGGTTCACTGCCACATGCAATTCCCACGTTTCACATGCATCGTCGCCACCACGACATCCAACAGGAACCCAACAAGGTTAACATGCGTACTAATGTTGAGAAAATTCGGTTGCTCATTTCTTGCTTAATTCCACCGCTGCTCTTGTTCACTAATTTCGTTGGGATAAAGGGCCATGCATATGCATGTCAACCCAACGCACCAATTAACCACTCGTCTTGTTATCAAATGTAGTTTATGATGGGCAATGGGAGCTTCACAAAACAAATCAAGCAGCGATTACATTAAAAAAAAGAAGCTCAGACCAGACGAAACAATAAAATAACAAAGACCCTAAAAGGGTCAGTGGCCCTGTTCGCTTCGCTGAAAATCCATGACTAAAAATACTGTTTGCTGATTTATTGTAAGAGAATATCACTGTTTCTTTGCTAAAACAGTACGGCTAATAAGAGAAACGAACAAGGGCTAGTAACAAAAAAAAAACAGCTATTGAGACAAAGCAACTACATTAATTATAGACAGTTGGTGGATGGATTGTGACCTCAACTCACACCACCTCATCATAACTCTAAACCACTTCACCACTCTACAACTGAACTGTAAACCACTATTTAATTGACTAATAGTCCATCAGCCTTGCTTCCACATGGGCTAGAATTTTTAGGAGGCATAAGCATTAGATGTTCATATTTAATAATTACATGTAACAAAAATTACTTGATCTGCATGATGGGCCAATATGCATATTCACTTTACCTAGTTCTTGTATATTAATATTAATAGAAGTGAGTAATTTAAAAACTATATGCAAAATATGGTTATTTAAACTCTTTTGTAATAACAAATGTGGTAGTTTAGATATAGATGTGAACCGATACTTTAGTTTTTTTTAATAATGCTAGACTTAATATTTATATGCACGGAACTCAATACATCTTGGAATCCAAGACATCGTATTATTGTTAGACTCGAGTTGTTCTAACTCATATGATCAAGGGTCATCAATCCATGTTACATGCGAAATATGGAGGTGTGGGGACAGTCTGGAGGTAAGAAAAAGAGATGGGAAAAACCCTTCACTCTTTAAAATTAGCTATAGAATTATAGATTATACTTGACCAAATGGGCTAGACCCGTTGCGCCGGCACTAGCACGGCACTAAGAAGCACGACTCGAGCACGACCCGGCACGAGGCCCATCGTGCTCGTGCCTGGTACGGCCCGGTGGTAGTTTCGTGCCTGGACCGCAACATCAGCCCGCTGTGCCGGCCCAGGCATGCCACTATTAATGGGTTGGCACTATAGTGTCCCGATCCGTATAAACCGTTGGATGTTTGATATTCTTCCTCAGCCGTTGGATTGGATGTACTCGATTGGAAAACCCTAGACTAAAGACACTTCTCCCGATCCCTCCCTTGTGCCGCTATCACTCGCTTCGAGAAGGCAGAACCCGCGCCGCTCTCTCTCGTAGTCTCGCTTGCTCGCAAGCCACTCGCCCGCTCCTCACTCTTACACGCTTCCCCGGCAGGCCATCCACCTCTCTCTTGCCGCGCCGAAGGCTAGTCGCCGAGGCAGGCCACCACCACTTCCCCCTCGCTCGCTCCCCTTCCTCTTTCTCGCTCGCTCAGCTCTCTCCTGTTGTCGTCGCTCCTAGTGACGACGTCCTCCTCTCATACGGCGACGCGGGGCCACGGGAACGGCAACGACGACGCGACAATGGTTACCGCGAGGTCGCTCCCCGTGTGGAGCTGCAATGCTCAAGCCAACGCGGGCAAGCCGGGCTGCCGTGCTCGACGGCACGGCACGACACGACTAACCGGTGATAGGGCCGTGCCTGGGCCGAGGTCTCGGCACTATCAGGCACGGCACGACTAAGCTGTCGTGCCGCATCGTGCCGTGCCAGTGCCATGCCGGGCGGCCCGGTTGTCCAAGTATATTATAGATATAGGATACATAATAGGTATATGTAAGTGCATCAATCCTATTAGTGGGTTTTGGTGAATAGGTGTGCATATAAAGAGCGAAGGATGTTTCATGAGCATTTCAATTATATACTGATGTGAAAAGTGTAAAAGAAAACATGAGACCCCTCATTTCTTACTCCAAAGAAAGATGTGGCAACACGTTTCAAAGTGAAAGAAGTTCGGTTTTATTTCAAATTTATTTGAACTTCACTTGAGTATAGGATGCCGTACCACTAAGAGGGATCGAAGTGTCATTACTTGCATGTGTCCTAAGTCCTCGATGGATCGCTAACATAAACCTTAGACACCCTAAAATAGCCACCTCTTGCTAACTTTACCAAGAGCTGTTTTTCACTGTATGCCCGAATATTCCAGCTCTGGACCGGAATTTCAAGACCCTGGAAATTTCAAGGCTATGGCTAAGGGGCTGGCAATTTGCGGCCAACCCTTCGTAGGTTGCTGGCAGAGCATTTACCTGATATGCCAGGCCCCACCTAGGATATTCAGGCTAGCCTGTTCGGGAGGCCGTAAACGATCGTGAATTATTTACTGCTGGCTGGTTTGGTGTGAGAGAAAAACACGGTTCCCGGCTGGAAATTTACGATCGTTTACGAGCAAGCGAACCGGCTGGAAATTTGTATATCCGGGGTGGATCTGGGTGCTGCGCCAACGGTCAGCTGAAGGTAGGGAGTGAATATATTTTCACTCTTCCTCCTTCCTCTCTCTCTCTCTCTCTCTCTCTTTGGCCACTTTTGAAGCTCCCAACAACTTTGAGACAAAGGTCTTCAACTTTCTCCCTCTCCCACATTCTTCTCTCACAAAAGTTTAGATCCCCATCTTTGAGAGTGAGATTGGAGTGAGTTCTTCGTGCTTGCGACTCTGGGAGTAAGATCCATCTCTTGAGCACTTGTGGGACCCGCCGGTGATTTGTTTTTTTTTTGTTCTGTTACTCGTGGGTTCTTGGAGCCCTAACAGGCTAGGTGTTGCCTAGTGATACCCTCATCTCTTGCTTGTGATTTGCTCCGGGATGTTTGTATTACCTATTTGTTCTAGTGATATTCCTGGCTTGATCTTTGTGGTTGCTAGGGAAAGAGGGGTGTTGAAAGAGACTCTAAAGGCCTTTGTGGTCGCCTGAACAATGGGGACGTAGGCACAAGTTTGTGATGTGGCCGAACCTCGGATAAATCTTGTGTCCCCGTGTGCTTGTGACCTTGTGTTTTCATATTTTATATTATTTAGTGTGGTGGCCAGATCTATATATTGTGTGTAGGTGGTGGAGCAAGCAAAAACGTGGAATCACTTTGTACTACATCTCTACATGTGTGGTGAAATCAATTTAGCATTTCAGCAATTTACTTTTCATAACCCTAGCTAGTTCATTTTCCTCTGGGGCTAAATAGTTCGGTCCTCCCCGAAATTTTTGGCAAGTGTGGAAATTCCAATTGGGACCGAAAATTCTGATACCCAGATATAATCCGCTGCAAAAGTTTTTACATTTCATATTACACCTATTCACCACCCCTCTAAGCATTGTGATCCTTTTAGTATAGATATAGATCAAGATTATTAATCTTCCTATTTCCATTTCCACACTTGCTTGAACCTGAAAAAAAAACATGATGAAAAAACAAAAAAAAATGGAATTGTATATTTGCTACACCCCTCTGTCCTAAATCATATATCGTTTTGGCTTTTCCACCTACATAGCTTTTGCTATGCACCTAGATATGAGATATGTCTAAATACATAATAATTGTGTATCTAAAAAGCTAAAATGAACTATAAATTAGAATGGAGGGAGTATTATATTATTCATCTTACTAGCTATTTCTATTTCCACATTTGCTTGAGCTTGAAAAAAAATCAAAATGGAGAAAAACAAAAAAAATAGAGCTGGAGGAACAGAATGGAAAACAAAAAGCAGAACGGTAGCAACAGGGCGGAATGGAGGAGCGGACGGACTCTCGGCTCCGCTCCCCTGTTGTGTGCCTCATGGACTGCTTCTATGTGCAACTCAGAAAAAAATAAAGGAAACTGCTAGCGCCCGGACATCCGGACGGACACCCACGTCCGGACGCCCACGGCTGCTGGTCTGCTGCGCTGCTCGCCTGCCTGCTCTTTCACCTACCTGTTCAACTGCTCCCCCACGTCGCTCCGTGGGGACCACCCTCACCCGCCTCGCTTCCCACACGCACGTGGGGACCTCCTGCGGCTGCGGGACCGCTCCGCTTGCACCTGCTTCCCTCGTCTACTTGCAACATGTGCAACATCATGATCTACTTTTGCAACAACTAGATGAAACACATGTAACATACGTCAGAAATATCTGAAACACTTACAACATACGTCTGAAACACTTGAAAAAACAACTGAAAACACTTGAAGATCATTGCAAACATACGCAACATCCAGATAAAACACTTTGCAACATATGTGCGAAGCATAACACACTTGCAACATATGTCTGAAAAAACAGATGAAACATTGGGAACAAACGCTTGTAACATACGTGTGCAGCCACTGCAACATATGCAACATCCATATGAAACACTTGAAATATACATCTGAAACAACTGAAACACTTGAAACATAGGCTTGCAACATGTGTGAAAACGTGAAACACTTAAACACAACGTCGCCGGTGGCCATGGCCTACCTTGTGGGGAACTGCAGTGGCCAGCAAACGTGGATCAGGAGGACGTCGAGAACAACAGCCCAGCATACACCTCCGCTGCCGGTCTTCCCTTCCTGTTATGGTGTCTTCGACTAGCCGCATGAGACGATGTAAAGGCCGCCGACGACCTCATACTAGTGGCGTCAGGATGGTGGTGGCCAGGTGACGCCACGGCCGTGACCAGCGATATGGAGTAAGGCGCAGCAGAGGATCGGCACGTGGCGTGATGGGGGGAAGCGCACGGCACGGTGGAGGAAGGGGGTGCGGCGGGATGGAGTGAGGCGAGCCGTGAGTGGATGCAAGTCCGAAGAAGAGGCAGAGCAAGAGACGGTGTTGGTGGAAGGCTGAGAAATGAGTGGATAAGAATCAACGTAGAGAATAAGTGGGTGAGATACTTTGGTGTCCATTCGATATTTTTGAGAGGGCCGGACGCTCTTGTTGTAGCATTTCTGAAAAATAAAATCGGACTTATTGGGACGGTGATATGGGAAAAACAAAATTAAATCAGAACGATCTCCTCGGCAGAAAAAAAAAACAGCAAAACAAAAATAAAAAGGTCCGAAATCAAAGAAATTCTTTGTGGCTTAATAATAGTAGAAGTAAGATAATGATACAATTAGACGCAGAATTAGAAAATTATTTTAACTGTAACGAGTAATGAGCTAATATTTGGTTCCTGTTTGGCATGTAGCCACGTACTAGAGCGGTAGAGGGAATTGGTCCCAACAAAATCCCTCCATCACTTCACTCGAAGATTCATAGGCACCTGGTCCTCGTGTGTCAGCGTCGAGGGCTCGCACGTGAAAGGATTGGTCCGTGTGAGGCCGTGCATACTTCTCTTCCTCTGAACTGGGAACCAGCTTATTGACTTGTCAACTCCAGTGATTGCAAAATGCTGAAATGTATACGTACTACGTGTCGGAATGCGAGCATTTTTTTTTATTAAACTGGGCTCCACTTGTTACTCGAAAGAGGAATGTTTGACTTAGAACTTGCTCCAATTGTTCTCGGATTTCCAAATTCCAATCAGACAGGGACCATTGAAGTTTTGGACCTTTGTCTTAGTCATCTAGAACCCAAGCTTTCCGGATCCATATATATATATAACTTCCACTCAAATTGTAAGCCATTTTGATTTTTGTTGTCTAGACCTATACTATATTTATCTAGATATATAGAACAGACTTGCAATTTGGAAAGAATAATAAAGTAGTAAAAAGAAAATTTCTTTCTTCCGTCTCACCCTCTGCTCTGTCTGTCCAACACTCACACATCGTTTGTTTCTTGTCATCATTCCCCACTCTCACCCTTCCTATTTTGAGCTTTTCAATTTTTTGGTGCGTCATTTCCTCACTCTCACTCTCCTCTTCGGTTAATATTAAAGAAGGAAAATTCTTTCTTCTGTCACACTCTCACATGTCCGTCCATATTCCACACTCTTATTATCTTTCTTGATTCGTCATCCTCCCTCTTTCACCCTTCTCATCTTAAGTTTTTCTTTCTTGGTTCATCATCCATCACTCTTACCGTTCTAATTTTGAGTTTTTTATTTTTTTGGTTCGTCGTCTCTCACTTTCACCCTTCTCATTTTGAGTTTGGGCTTGCAAAACCTTTGTCGACGTCGCTCCATGCCTCCACTCATATCATGCCCTACTCATCTGAGCCCGGTCTGTTGCGGCACGTGTGCAGGCATGTGGCCCGCTTTTCATCTCTTTTTTTTAAACTCACAATAAGTCAACACAATAGGCATTTAATTATTTAAGTTGAGTCAGTCTCATGTCTATTTCCCATACGAGATTGATCATTTATTGCACAAGCATTTATTATGGGTCTTGAAATTTATTTGATTTAAGGTAGGACCAAGCCCAATTAAATTTAACAAAAATCAGCCGTACTTGTTTATTATTATTGGCATGAGCACCAAACAATAAACTGTACATTCTACTGTTGTGCACGAACATGTTTGATAGTATAATTTAGAGTATCACGTGTGATTGTTTCTCTCATAAAAATTCCTAGGACTTCATATTACATTTCTAAAATATGGTGTCCACTTCAACCCAGTCAAAGGAAAACCAGGAGTTGCACAGTCCAGCCGTATACAAATCTAAGAGTAGTGCTGCAAACTAAAAAAACGAACTTAGAATATTTACTCCAATAAATACTATCCGTACGACGACCGTACATACGTATGCATGGTCTGTCGTCTACTTGTCTCTACATTATGGAGCAGCTGGTGGTGTCTTGCTGCGGCTGGTAGCCGTACCACGAGTAGCCGGCAGGGTGGTCGTAGACGACGGTGACCGAGTGCGGCGGCGGGTACGCAGGCACGACGGTGGCCGGCGGCTTCTTGTCGTCCTTCTTGGCCTCGCCGACCTGCAGCAGGTGCGCGGGCCCCACCTTCTTGCGCAGCGCGCTGGTGAGCTTGACGGAGTCGACGCCCTCGCCCACGACGACGACCTTGTCCCTGCCTTCGCCGTCGAGCGCCACGGAGTCGACGCCGCCCGTGGCCGCCACCACCGCCATGGCCTTGGACCGGCACTTGTCGCAGCTCATCTGCACCTTGATCACGATCTTTTGCTGCACCAAGGTCCAGGACATGCGCCGACAACATTAATATAATAATTCAGGCTTTCATCTGAAACTTTATTGGAACGAAACTAGTAATAAAACACTAATACGTGCTGCAGCTGCAAACAATCAAGGAGGCTATGGCATGTGTACCTTCATTTTGCTGAGGCTCTGAGCTGTGTGAAGGTCCTTGAATTGGGGATATATTTCTTGTGAGAGCTGTAGGTTGTTGGAGAAAGAGACGAAGTGGGGGGAGCAAGAGTTTCATGTCCTGCTAGCAATGTCCCGTGCCGTGGAGTATTTATTATATATCGATGGTTGACTGGGTCTTACTCCCGTGTCTCAAAATAAATATTATTCTCACTTTTCAAGGTCACTTTCCAAGAAGTTACATATTTTTAACTTAATTTGATCAAATATATATAAGAAGTATTAATATTTGTAATGTATAATTAGTATCATTAGATGAATCAGTTCAATATATTTCATAATTAGTATCATTAGTTTTTTTCTGGCTTCACTATTTGTAGGCATGGCCAAGTCTAAAAGACCTTACTTGTGTCAAAACGTACTTTGGGGAGTCATTATTCGGGCACAATTATTGGCCCTGGGATCTCCCGCACGGGTGAGTCGATCGCTCACCGGGGTTACCGATCATACACTATGGCTAGAAGTAGAAGAATGGAGGAAGAATAGAGCGCATACACACAACCCAAGCACCAGCGTTGGCCGGAGCTCTGCAGAGAAGATGACAAAACAGAACTCGCTCTCTTTACTGAGTTACAGTGGAAAGATATATATACAACTCTACCCATCTAATCCTAATATATAGACATGTCAGGCTGTCATGCTTCTACCGTAACTAGATGTGACAACAGGGCTGACTTTGACGCATGCTCCTGCTGTTGCTACAGTGCAGCAGGGGAGCCTTTCGACACCTGCCCTGTCGTGGCTATAGGGCAGCGGCAGAAAACCCTTTCGACGTCTATCCCCGCCGTATATCGTAGTAGTAAGAAAAGATGGTTTCCAAACCAACGCCGGTCCTTCGCTACGGAAGAAACCGCGTTCTGGAGAGGTTAAATGGTGGGTCATCACTCATTGCGAGCTGACTCAGCGGCGATCGGCGAAACACGTTTCCTTCCTCCGGAGTCCGAATGCGAATGGTCATCTGCTAATCCTTAAAGTCCGCTGTCAAATGTGTGTGCCCGTTCAGCGGCAGCAAGTTGCCAAGTTCGGATCTCCTGCGCTGACGTGATCCGCAGACCGCAGACGTTTCTTCTTCAACAGGTATGTCACCCTCTCTGGCTCTCTGGGATGCTTGCTTCATCACGAAGGTCGTCATGTGCTCCTTCCAGATGAGAATGAGATTTTGCAAGTTTTCTATGGTTGGTGGCCTAGCTTTCTCTAACTACAGATGCGCTGAATGAGAGTCAGCAACAACCCAACCAGTGGATGTCAACAAAACACTCCGCACTGCTGTACTGTACCTCGGAGAAAATTACTTCTTCCGTAGTTGTTCCGTCATATGGCATTTGGTTTCCTGGCTGGTAACACAAACGGAAACAAATGACGGCAGGAGTTGCGGGCGGACCGTGGATTCCTTGATTTGTTTGGGTCGTGCATGGTAATGTTAATGAATACCGGAGTGGCAAGTTGAGCGGGGGAGTCGGATACTGGGATGCGGTGTAATGAAATGAGGGCCCGGAAGGGGCGGTATCATCGATCAACAGAGTGTTATCTGATTGCGCGGTATTTAATAACGGGCCGCACCGAACCAAGCGGTCGTATCGTCATTTGGTCCCGGAAGTAATCGATTTGCGTTACATTTCGCCGAACCAAACGCGCTGTCAGTTTAATTTAAAACCAATCTACTTTAACACACGTGGATTGAGATGAATACATGCGCATCCAAACAAGACCTAAAGCAGCATGCCTCTTGGTGTTCAGAATCATAGTGAGTATAGTATGCAGAGGAAAGAAGGTGTAAAAAAAGACATGTACCATGTTTTTTTTAATCACATAATCAAGGTTGTAAATATCCGGCTATAACTTCTGCCATCTCCGGCTATAGCTGTTTGAGAATGGTTTAGCTAAGTTTTTTCATGTACAGTTTAGCTCTTAGCTGCCTCTATAGCCTGTTTTGTGATGTTGATAGCTAAATGCCTTAGCCGGCTATTTAAAACACTGCACATAATACTGATGCACACACCCTACTGCTATGGATACATCTGAAAAACTAAGTTAGCAGATCTCAAGTTTAATGAAATGACAGATCTTAAGTTTGATGAACCGACAGGTAAATGCGTAGCACTAAAAGAATAGCACTTATACAAGCACATCTGAAAGACTAAGCCCACAAATCATAAGTTTCGTGAAATCAACACAAACGTCTCGTTGTCGACGAACATGTTTCATAGCATTGGAGGGATAGCACTCCTATGAGCACATTCCAAAGACAGACTAAGCCAATAGATCTCATGTTTAATGAGATGACATACATCAGTTTGATGAAATTATCACAGACGTCTCGCTGTCGATGAACATATTGCCTGATGTAATTCTCGACTGAATTCTTGGACGCTTGGTTGACGACCTCAAATAGCCAAGTGAGTAGCGAGAGTGGAATGAGACAAAATAGTGAAGTTCGGCTGTCTTTATTCATAAGGGGCACTACTTATTGTGCGTAGATTATAACTAGTTGATGGAAATACTCCCTACTAACCCTAGATTCTAAGAATATTTCTTCATAGGCATGGACACTTTGGTCCTTTGTTTATCCATACACGAGTCAAACAGTCTGTTCGCTTGTTGGTTTCAGCCAGGGCTTATCAGCCAGCCAAAAGTGTTTTTCTCTCACAACAAACCAGCATCAGCCGGGCTTATCAGCCCAGAAACCAAACAGCGAACAGGCTCAAAGTCGAACTTGGCCGCCTTGACACCCTCCTTTTCATTGCCAGGGCCGACTTCGCTCGAGCACAAGTCCACACCACCTTCAGGCCTCGCAAAGATGACTTCACGAGTGAGTGCTATGCATGGGACGATGGCAAGGCGGGGGCAATGGCACGACGTAGGAAGAGGAGGAGCATGGAGAAGAGGAGCACTACATAAAAGGAGCTCGACGTATGGCAGGGTGGCGCATGGGCCGGGGAGGTGCAAGAATAGTCTCTCCTATAGTTGCTTCGACTACACACTGAAATTGAAGGAAGACTACACACTGAAATGGTGCGGGGAAATCAAAAAAAGGAAAATCTGGCTCGAAAGCGTGGCATTTGGGATGGTTGCTTTGCTTTTTTTCCCCCACCAAAATCACCTTAGAAGCAACTCCAAACAGAGCAATATGGCAGCGCTCTGCAACGTAAAAGAAATATTATCCTGCTAGCACAAGGAGTCGGTCCTCGAGTACCAAGTCAGCTAAAATCCTTAATGATACATGCACTCGTGAGACTGTCAAACCTACTGAATTGATGACTTGGTAGTCGGTCCTCGAGTACCAAGACCAATTCGAATTTGATTTTTGACTCATGGACAGGACATTTGAAAGAGAAAATTTCGATGCTAATTAACCAACTGGGATATGAATAGTTCAAGTAGGCATCTTGGGATAAAAAAAAATCTGAATCAAGGGCATAACTGAAAACCGGTGATTAATGCTTCACCCTTGGAGCTCTTAGAGAACTCCTTGTCTTTGAGAAGCAAAACAAAGTACTCCTACCTTTAGGCTAATCAGTAACCGGGCAGGATAGGTCAGCAGATCTTTCATGAACAGAGGAGCCAACGTAACGAAGAAAGATAAGCATCTCATATGGATACTTCTCCTAACAACGATTACACAAACATGTCCTTCACTTTTCATTAATTAAATTAGAGACTTTCATCACAACATCATTCAAATAAGCGTGAATCCAGCTTCATTTGTCTAGCGGCTGTGTAATTAGGCTCATCTTTTCTTTTAACTAAAACAGGTTGTGTGATCGTCGTGTAGCTCCCGGCTGAATTTGCGTACACAAACTACACTTGCACACCCTTTTTTTCCAAACAAAAAAAATGCACAGGCTGAGTCTGTTGAATATTTGGTCAATTTACGACTTATATTAATCCATAAAAATGACTTAACCAATAGTAACAGTACCACTAACCATACTGTAACACCACCACTACTGCAGGTAGTATTTAACAGAGCAGCAACCAAGTACGCTATCAACGCTAACAGAAAAGCATATGAACAATAGCGTACAGTGGATTAGGTTTATACCCTAGGGTGGGACTACCGATACCCGCGGACAGTGAGCCACCATCTTCTCCGTCGGTGGCATTGGTGCGGGCACCAGTCCTCCTCGTGTCCACCATGTTGCAGAGGAGGTCGCGCCGGGAAGCTTCTGCAGGTGCGGTGTCGGAGCAGTAGCACGGGACTCTCCCGTCAGGAAGCAGAAGCAGGTGCGGTGTCGGAGCAGTAGCACGGACTCTCCCGTCAGGAAGCAGAAGCACCCAAACAGGAATCTGCAGAAGCGGAGACGGGGCAGCAGTCGCGCCGGGAAGTCGGCGCTTCCCAAAAACTTGGGGCAGCAGTCGCGCCGGGAAGTCGGCGCTCCCCAAAAACTTGATTCCCCGCCTACCCGTACAGGTACGCTTGACGGGGGAAGTTTTGGAGGCCTGCTACCGAAGCTCCCTATGCGCACAGGGAACTCCGGTCGGAGATGCAGACGAACAGCTCGCTCAGATGTTGCGGAGGAGAGGAAGAGGAAGAGTCGGGTCTATCCCCCGCCGGACAGGGGCGCCCCCCCTTATAGCCGCACCGTTCCCCATCTGTCCGTTAGGCCCTGTCGGGGGAATGAACCTGGACAGGGTGGTTGGGCGTTGGGAGTTGGCTGCGGCTAGGGTTTTGGTTGGGCCAAGCGACAAAACCAGGCCAGGCCAAGCCAGCCCAGGCCTAGGCCCATGCCCACGGCCTCGGCCCGACGCGCCGCGCGCGCGCGCGGGCGGGCGGGAGGCTCGGCTCGGCAGCGGCGGCGCGCGCGCGTGTGGCCTCTCGGTTCTCCCTCTTAACTTGTCTATGTGAGAGTCTTAAGACTCACTATTTAAGTTGAGAACCTTTTTAGTGAATTTCCCATGTGGTACTAATCACTTTTTCACTTAACAATAATTGTGGGCCTTTGAAGTTTATTTGATTAATTAGAATAAATAATGGGCCTGGCCCAAATTAATCTAACAATCCCCACCAAACTTCAGAAGTCCACAGTTAATGTCTTCAGTTCTGAGCTTGTTTGATATACCAGTGTTTCGATGGAGACTGTTAAGTTGAACATCCATCTAGAAAAAGGAGTTTACACTCATTTACAACTGACCAATGGACTATGCCTTGAATTGACAGTTTTGTGCAAAGTGAGGCTCACTCGATTCCTTTACTGATACTAGGCTGCCTGTAGCATCCCCTCTGGTTGGAGCATATAAGTCATACTCCTGGCCTATTCATGAGTATCTAGAGATCACTCAAATCTCATAGATTGTGACTAGCAATCGAACTCACATAGGTGTGTTCCTTTAAGATGCTCTGTAGGCCGACATCTTTGCTTCTCATTAAGCCACTCGGATCACATTGAGGTATTTGCCAACCTGCCATACAGATAGGAAGAGAAGTGCATTACTCAAGAGATTGACCTTTATTAAAAGGGTCTCTTCCCTCAATCTACCCATAGCTTGTTTCACCATCCTAATTCACGGGATCTCCGATCACATAGGACAGGTTGCCACTACGATAGAACTTTATGTGGGTCTCAGTCCCATCTCACTCGATGTACTATCTATCACATTATGTGATAGTCCCTTAGTAAATTGATCTGCTAGATTTTTAGACGTATAGACATAGTCCAATGCTATTACTCCGGAGTTTCTCAATTTTCTGACAGATTTTAACCGCCGCTTTACATGCCTAGTGGTCTTTATGTTGTCCTTTGAACTGTTTACCTTGATAATTACTGTTTGGTTATCACAGTTCATAGAAATTGCGGGCACAGGTTTTTCAACCACCGGCAAATCCATAAGGAGCTCACGGAGCCATTCAGCCTCAACAGTAGCGGTATCAAGTGCTGCAAGTTTTGCTTCCATTGTTGACCTCGTTAAGATGGTCTGCTTGCAAGACTTCCAGGAAACAGCGCCACCTCCAAGTGTGAATGCATATCCACTTGTGGCCTTTAACTCATCAGCATCAGATATCCAATTTGCATCACAATAGCCCTCGAGTACCTTCGGGTACCCAGTATAGTGAATGCCAAAGCTCGACGTTCCCTTTAGATAGCGCAATACTCTTTCAAGAGCACGCCAGTGATCATCTCCCGAATTTGAAACAAACCGGCTTAATTTGCTCACAGCAAATGAGATGTCAGGCCTTGTTGCACTAGCCAAGTACATTAGCGAGCCAATGATTTGGGAGTATCTCAACTGATCCCTCATTATTCTTCGGTTCTTTCTCAGGATCACGCTTGGATCATAGGGAGTGGACACAGGCTTGCAGTCACTATAACCAAAGCGACTCAGTACCTTTTCCACATAGTGAGTTTGTACAAGTGTTACCCCACCATTTTTTCCCCTTAGTAGTTTGATGTTTAGTATCACATCAGCCACTCCTAAATCCTTCATGTCAAAGCTCTTTAACAGAAAGTCCTTGACTTCCTCAATCACATTGAGGCTTGTCCCAAAGATTAGTATGTCATCCACATACAAACATAGGATTACTCCTTCTCCCCCACCATAGCGGTAGTACACACATTTGTCGGCTTCATTCGCAACGAAGCCAGCACATGTCATAGTTTTATCAAACTTTTCATGCCATTGCTTAGGTGCTTGTTTTAGTCCATACAAAGACTTCAATAATTTACATACCTTTCCTTCTTGACCTTCTACTACGAAACCATCAAGCTGATCCATGTAGATCTCCTCATCTAACTCTCCATTTAGGAAAGCCGTCTTAACATCCATCTGATGAACGAAAAGACCATGAGACGCAGCCAGGGCAAGCAGTACTCGGATTGTGGTCAATCGGGCCACTGGTGAATAAGTATCAAAGAAGTCCTCGCCTTCTTTCTGGGTATAACCCTTAGCCACAAGCCTTGCCTTGTACTTTTCAATCGTACCATCAGGCCTAAGCTTTTTCTTAAACACCCATTTACATCCTACAGGCTTGCACCCATAAGGACGATCAACAATCTCCCAAGTTCCATTGGTCATAATTGAATCCATCTCACTTCGCACTGCTTCCTTCTAGTAGTCAGCATCAGGAGAGGAAAATGCCTCAGCAATGGTGCTTGGAGTGTCATCCACGAGGTATATAGTGAAATCATCACCAAAAGACTTTACAGTCCTCTGTCTCTTACTCTTTCGAGTAGCTCCACTATTATCCTCCTCAGGATTCTCAACACATGTTTGTTCAAGATGTTCTGTTGGTGCCACGGGGGAATCAACAGGTTTTTGACTAGATGTGCTAGGTACATTTCCTCTCATAGGAAATTCATTCTCAAAGAAAGTAGCATCTCTGGACTCAATCACTACACCGACACGCATGTCCGGTACTCCAGAGCTTACAACTAGGAATCTATAGCCGACGCTGTGTAAAGCGTAACCGAGGAACACACAATCTACAATTTTTGGTCCAAGTTTGCGTTTTTTGACGATTGGCACATTCACCTTGGCCAAGCATCCCCAAGTGCGCAGGTATGAGAGAGTCAACCTTTTCTTTTCCCATTCCTCGAATGGTGTTACTTCTTTATTCTTTATAGAAACTCTATTTAGGACATGACATGCCGTCAATATAGCCTCACCCCACCATTCGTTGGAAAGTCCCGCAGTGTCTAACATGGCGTTAACCAAATCAGTTAGAGTGCGATTCTTTCGTTCGGCAATCCCATTGGATTGGGGGGGGTATGGAGGCGTCCTCTCATGAATAATTCCATGTTCCTCGCATAATGAATCAAACTCATGTGAAAAGTATTCTCCCCCACGATCAGATCTCAACCGTTTGATTTTTCTTTCCAATTGGTTCTCTACTTCAGCTTTATAGATTTTAAAATAATGCATTGCTTCATCCTTTGTTTTTAGCAAGTACACATAGCAAAATCTAGTGCTATCATCAATAAGAGTCATGAAATATTTCTTTCCTCCTTTGGTCAACACACCATTCATCTCGCACAGATCAGAAAGAATGAGATCTAGCGGTGCCAAATTTCTCGCCTCTTTCACAGCCTTGTGAGGCTTGCGAGGTTGCTTCGCTTGAACACAAGCATGGCACTTAGACCCTTTGACCAGATCGATTTTAGGGATTAATTTTAAACTAGCTAAGCGCGTCATACAACCAACATTGATGTGACAGAGTCGGGAATGCCAAACATTAGACTCATCATCATTTCTCACATGGTTCACAATTTTATCACAAGAATCCATCAAAGAGAAGCGGAACAAGCCTCAGCTTTCATAGCCTTTTCCAACAAAGGTTCCATACTTGGATACAACACATTTATTGGACTCAAACACAAGTCTAAAGCCGTCTCTACACAATAGAGACCCACTAACGAGATTCTTCTTGATGGAGTGGACATGCTGCACGTTCTTTAGCTGCACGATCTTTCTCGAAGTAAACTTCAGATTGATCGTACCAACACCAAGTACAGCAGCATGCGTATCGTTTCCCATCAGCAAGGAGCAACCTCTTTGTTCCTGATAAGAAGAAAACAAAGAAACATCAGAACATACATGAATGTTAGCACCCGTGTCAACCCACCACTCAGGCGAGAGACAAACTGAAAAAACTGTAGGTAGATGATTACCGTACCCAGATCCTCCAGATTCGCTAACAACCATGTTTGCGGTCTTCTTCTGCTTGTTCTTGCGGTCAGGGCACTCTTTTGCCCAATGGTCAGATGCACCGCAGACAAAGCAAAGACCCTTTTCTTTTTCCTTGCCCTCCTTCTTAAAAGTTGCAGCTTTAGGCTTGACTGTAGGCTTGTTTTTCTTCTTCCTCTGTGCGGCATGAAAGTTCTTCTTTTGCACCAGATTGGCGCTAGAACCTTCCTCATGCGCTTTCTTGCCATGAGTGTCCTTTGCCCTAGCATTCTCCTCCACACCAAGAGTAGCAATGAGATCAGTCACACTGAACACTTGCCACCTGTGCTTTAGAGTAGTGGCAAAGCTCGACCAAGTAGGTGGCAGCTTAGCGATGATACCGCCGGCCACAAACTTGTCAGGCAACTCACACTCATTGTTCTGGAGTTTCTTTGCCAGCATCTGTATCTCATGAGCCTGCTCTACTGCAGATCGGTCATCGACCATCTTGTAGTCATAGAACTTCTCCATGATGTATAGCTCAGTGCTAGCATCAGCAACACCGAACTTGGCCTCAAGTGCATCCCACATGTCCTTGCCAGTGTCCATATCCATGTACACTTGCACCATGCTTTCAGCTAATATGCTGATGAGAGCCCCCTTGAACAAGTTATCTGCCTCATTGAACTTAATCTCCTCCTCGTGAGAGAAAGGAGGTTCAATGCGCTTTCCCTTGATCATGTGCTCACAACGCATACCAGTGAACCACAGCTTGGAACGAACACGCCACACTTTATAGTTGGATCCATCATCTTTCAATGGTGGTGGTTTTAGTGACGTAGCAAAACTAGCAGCCGAAAAAGACCTATCAAGTTTTTGGATTGTTGAATATTTGGTCAATTTACGACTTATATTAATCCATAAAAACGACTTAACCAATAGTAACAGTACCACTAACCATACTGTAACACCACCACTACTGCAGGTAGTATTTAACGGAGCAGCAACCAAGTACGCTATCAACGCTAACAGAAAAGCATATGAACAATAGCGCACATTGGGATTAGGTTTATACCCTAGGGTGGGATTGCCGGTACCCACGGACAGTGAGCCACCATCTTCTCCGTCGGTGGCATTGGTGCGGGTACCAGTCCTCCTCATGTCCACCATGTTGCAGAGGAGGTCGCGCCGGGAAGCTTCTGCAAGTGCGGTGTCGGAGCAGTAGCACGGGACTCTCCCGTCAGGAAGCAGAAGCAGGTGCGGTGTCGGAGTAGTAGTACGGACTCTCCCGTCAGGAAGCAGAAGCAGGTGCGGTGTCGGAGCAGTAGCACGGACTCTCCCATCAGGAAGCAGAAGCACCGGAACAGGAATCTGCAGAAGCGGAGACGGGGCAGCAGTCGCGCCGGGAAGTCGGCGCTTCCCAAAAACTTGGGGCAGCAGTCGCGCCGGGAAGTCGGCGCTCCCCAAAAACTTGATTCCCCGCCTACCCGTGCAGGTACGCTTGACGGGGGAAGTTCCGGAGGCCTGCTATCGAAGCTCCCTGTGCGCGCAGGGAACTCCGGTCGGAGATGCAGACGAACAGCTCGCTCAGATGTTGCAGAGGAGAGTAAGAGGAAGAGTCAGGTCTATCCCCCGCCGGACAGGCCCCCCCCCCCTTATAGCCGCGGCGTTCCCCATCTGTTCGTTAGGCCCTGTCGGGGGAATGAACCTGGACAGGGTGGTTGGCGCGTTGGGAGTTGGCTGCGGCTAGGGTTTCGGTTGGGCCAAGCGATAAGACCAGGCCAAGTCAGGCCCACGGCCTCGGCGCGTCGCGCGGGCGGCTCGGCGGCGGCGCGCTTGTGGCCTCCCGGTTCTCCCTCTCAACTTGTCTTTGTGAGAGTCTTAAGACTCACTATTTAAGTTGAGAACCTTTTTAGTGAATTTACCATGTAGTACTAATCACTTTTCCACTTAACAATAATTGTGAACCTTTGAAGTTTATTTGATTAATTAGAATAAATAATGGGCCTGACCCAAATTAATCTAACAGAGTCTACATTATGGAGCAGGTGCTGCCTGGCCGCGAGTAGGGGTCGTAGGCGACGCCAACCGGCGGCGGGTAGTGGTAGTAGTACTGGATGTAGTCGGCGACGGGGTCGGGCTTCTTCTCCTCCTTCTTGTCCTCGGCGACCTCGACGAGCTGCGCGTCGCCCATCTTCTTGCGCAGGTCGCTGGTGAGCTTGATGGAGTCGACGCCCTCGCCGCCGACGACGACCTGGTCCTTGCCGGCGCCGGCGATGGCCACGGAGTCGACCCCGCCCGCGGCGGCCACCAGCGCCATGGCCTTGGCCCGGGACTTGTCGCTCGCCATCGGCACCTTGATCACGATCTTTTGCTGCGGAGAGTCAGGAGACACAGAAGCAGTGTCAGTTTGAGCCGAAATTAGGAGCAGAACAGACAGCGCGCAAACGAAGAATCGAGCTGTTGCAGTGCAGGTACCTTGACCATGGCTGATGATTTTAATCCAAGATTTGGAGTTCCAGAGAACGCCCCGCACGCGCGGATGGAAGAGGCTTGGAGTGATTTGGTGTGGAGATCCGACTGTCCGAGGGTTGTGTGGAGGCTCCTCGAAGCAGTTGCTTTGCTGTGGTTGGGCACTGAGCAGAGCAGCCTCCCCTGAGCTGCTATATATAGCCGAATGGAGTGGGTAGGCTAGGGTAGGATGCGATTAGAGAAAACAGAGCTCATCAATACGAGATGAGCTATTGTTTATGACCTGGCCGCTGTCGTCACTGAGAGGAGAGAAGACCTGCAGCCTGTTCGTTTGGCCGTGGCTCGTTGTAAACGATTGTAAATTTTCAGTCGAAACAGTATTTTTCTCTTACACAAACTCGCCAGCCGTATTTCTTCACGAACCAGCAACGATACGAACCAGCCAACCGAACAAGCTGCTGGACTCGGAGAGCGCGTGCAGGTCGCCTCGTCAGTCCCTTGTGGCCCCTCCGATGGCGAAAGCCAAAGGGAAACCGTGCTCAGATTTTGGCTGCTGTACGAGTGAGTAGGAAGCGCACTCCAGCGGTCCTTGGTGCTCAAGGTTGTCACGGTCGGACCTGGCTAAATGGATGGCCATTGATCAGGTCAGGGGTCCAGCGCCGAGAAGAATAAGGGAAGCCCGAAACAGGGCTGTTACGGTCAGGACGACGTCATGGACATGCACTACTGCTGTTCCGGGCTTCCGGCCCGGAGAACACTGGATGATCCGATCCCATCGAGGGTGATTCTGTACCAATTGGCCAACGGAAGTACTAGCGCTAGGAGGATGGATGCCCGCGGCTGCTGCACACCCGTGCCAACCGGGGACTGCTCGTGCCGCTCCCCACGCTTCCCCCTCTGCTTCCTGTGCCAGCAGCCCGCAACGCTCTATCCCTCCGCTTTTCACATGCATACACGACGCCCCATCAGCTGCAATAGGCGGCTGTGGCAGGTGGGCAAAATACCCGATACCCAATATCTACACCCGAACTACCCGAACTCAAACTATCCGATTACAATTTCGGATACTGACTATAGATATCCGAAATTAATTTGGGTAATTCGAGTATCAACTCGTGGTACCCGAATTACCCATACTACCCAATGGGCCTGTTCGCTTATCTGAATTCTGGAGGAATCTGGATGGTTTGAAGGAATGCTGGATGAATTTGTGAGAGAAAAACATTATTTCAGATGAAAAAATAAGTAGATCTTAAGCCCAATTCAGAGGAGACCCGAACGGGGCCAATGTCCCAATTCAGAGGAGACCCCCAATCCCAAGCGCCACTACTAATCCATCGATCTTTGTGGCCCAACAGCCTGGTACGGCACTGCCTCCAGCCCTCCACTAGCGTCCGTTGCCCCCAAATTCCCAATTCCTGATGAACTTCCGATAACACAACCGCAGAAGGCCCTGACGCACGAGGCACGACGCTGCATCGCTGGCGAGTGGCGGCTGGCGCTGCCTGTGCCCGACGAGTGACGAGCGACGTCCGAGGCTTCCCTCACCCGCTGTCCACGCCGACCGTCACATCTGGCTAGGGCACGACGCAGGACCTGCAGTCCGGCTCCCACTGCACCCGGTGGCCAGCGGCAGCACCGGCGGCGCACCACCATGTCGTCGCGTCCACGTCCAGTCCCGGCCGGTGACCAACTCGATGGCGTCTCCCAGGTCTCGACGACTGCTAGGAGAGTGTTTGGCGGGTATTATTCTGGCACGGTTCATACTCGAATTACGGTTCATCGATATTACAACAGTTGGAAGATGGAACAACACCGATGAGAGTTCATGACCAATGGGCAATGCATAATTATCACGACTGCAACCGTATGCGCTAGGCACGCAGGCATATCAGAAACCAAGCTTTGATGAAAGACGGGCGGGCAGCACCATCAATATTTGTCTCTACAAATATCAAAATCGATCTCAGAACAATCCAAGCCCCGCAGTGAAGTTGAACAGACGACAAAACTCACGCCTTGTGCCGAGCAAAACTCAACCAACAGGAAGGAACTCACCGTCTCGTCTGTAAGAAATCAGGGGCCAGCTCTCTATTCGCCGGGCTGCTACCTCGATACTCCTCCGTCTCAGGATAGAAGGCGCCACTCCCTCATGCACCAAGACCAAGAAGCAAAGGCGTTTTTTTCTCCATCTAATTTAGAGCAAGGCTAATAATACAGTCGGCTTGCTGGCTGTAAGGTTACTTGCAGCCTTCTCTCAGCCCACTCATATAGTAGTTAGCTCTTTACAGTTAATACATGGCCCACTTGTCTCTCTCACAGACTTTCTTGGTTCTTGTGCCCAAGCCGGCTGTAAGCTTACAGCCCGCTTTTCCTCTCTCTCCTCCCCTCTCTCCTCCACCTCAGCATTTAGTCAGCTTACAGCCTGCTATTATACTTGCTCTTATTGTGACGCCGCATGTGTGCATGCAGAAACGGAAGCCAATTAGTAGCTTCTAACATTCATGCAAGCATGCTGCACAAATGCATTGGCGTGGGAGGCCAGGAGTCAATTTGGTCCTGCATTAGATGTTGCATGCAAGAGTTAAAGTGCAGGCCAATGTTTTCAAGTCGTCCAGTCGAGACCGACTAGGACGATTAATCACGATTAATCGGACGACTTGTACAAGTCGACGGTACCCCTAATCAGTAAGCAGGCACCGATTAGGACGATTAATCGCGATTAATCGGACGACTTGAAAACATTGATGCAGGCGCCTTGTATCACGAACTAAGGAAAAAAACAGTTACGCCTTGTATCCTGAGACGAGGGAGTATGTACTTAGTCATATATCGTCGCCACTGGCTCCAGATCGCCCAGCTCGGTGTAGCAGTCCGCTATGGCACCCTAGGCCTCCGTGCAGCCAGAATCTTCAACCGTCTCCTTAGACAGCTCCAGAACTTTGGTGTACTGCCTCATTGCTTCTCGGTACTTTCCGAGCCTTTGCAGCGATGCACCTAATCAGAAGCCAAATAGCGAGTGAGGAAATTCCCAGGTCACAGATCGACTTCATGAGAAAAAGCATACTGACACTTTGTGTCTGCCTGTGCTGGTGACTGAAGCTTCAAACTAGAGTAGAATTCTTTTCTATGGGGATGATAAAGAAGGTTGACAAAAATCGTGCATGAAAATAAAAATTAAAGCACCACTATAAACCAATACAACAAGAACAAATTACATAAGTTTGTTCATTCGAGACAACTCAGCCATAGGTTTGAAACATAATTAAAGTCAGAATTTGCTTCAAGTAATCTCCGGCATGTAAATAAATCCCCAAAGTTAGACTAAGTTAACATGCAGATAAAAATCTACAGTATGTATCTTTGGTATGTAGCTATCTGAAGACTCAACAATCCATTGTGATTTGCAACCCTTTGCATCTGCTGTGTATTTAATTTTAGAAATTGCAACTACAAAGAAGGTTGACAAAATATTTGTTTCTGGAAAAAGCATTAAACACCAGAATAAACTAAAGCAACCTCAACAAACTACATAACTTTGTTTGTTGGAGGCAACTAAACAAAAAGATGGATATATCATATATGGATGCATAACCATGCAAGAGTATGACACTCCAATCTTATTATAAACTAAACAATACTTCCATCTCTCTTTTCTGTAAATCCGCAGCAGTACCTTCTAAACAGCAAGTGTTTGAATGACATGGTAAAGTGGAAAGGTACGATCAATATGAAAAACTTTTTTCCGTTTGCTAAGGTGAGCTGCAAAGGATTAGGATTGCAGTATTGGAGAGTATGGTAACCTTTTTTTTGGAACCCAACAGCAGCTGATGAATCAGGATGCTCCGTTCTGGCATAGAAGTAGGTTATGCCAAAAATATTCGAAGTAAAATTAGAAATGAATAATTGGGAGGAATTGATGACATAATTCAAAAACCAAACATTTGATAGATGTACAGGGATGCAACAGTAGAAAGATGTCCATAACTTAAACATTGTTGGGCAACCATAGTTTGGGATGCCCAACTCAAGCTCATTAGAAATAATTTCAACATCAATAGGTTGACAGCAGAGATATTCTCAATATCAGTAGGATTTATCAAACTGTGAGATGCCACTATTTAGGAAAGCGGAATAAATCAAATTTATCGCCTAATAGAGGAGATGAGGTATCTACTTATTGTGTATATATTTTAGATGGCAGCTGATATTGCCCAAACAAAAAATATATCTTGTATGACTGATCCCTTGGCAGTAGTTCCCTTTAATTCTTTCGCCTGTTAAGGTCGTATGGCATTTTGAGCAAAGAACAATAAAACGTTTCATATGGGAGTTCATATTGCAAAGAACAATAAAACATTTCATATGGGAGTTTCATTAGAAAAATTAGAAAAATAATGTCATACTATATTTTTTTTCCTTCTTGTGCAAGATGTGGAGCTCTTTTCTTTGTGGGACTAACTCTTCAATTTCGTAGTGAAGATGTAACCTGAAATATCAAAGACATATCAATCAAACTAATGATGAAAGCAGGGAAAATATGCAAGGGCTAATTGCACACTGACACACTGAAAGTTTGGTTCTGCAGGTAACGCACTGTAGACACCCAATCATTGGAAGAAGTAACATATGGAATAAGAAATAAATATGGAAAATCTTTCTGCTTGTGAAGGAAAACCACAAATACTGTCCGATCCAGTTATTACTATCCAATAACATTGCCTTGCTCTCTCGATTGCTCCATGCTCCATCTGTTTACCGAGCCGACTTCTGCCAGTAACAGATTGTACACCTCGACTACCACTGACCTGCCCCACATACATCCTTACACACGCAGCAATGCATAACCTAAAAGCTATAATGACATGGAAATGGAATAACCAGTAACCAAACATGTCCAGCAGATCAAATTTTGATTAAACGTATCTGTCTGCGTGTGCATCCTATATAAATTGGATCAGCTGGACAAGAAATGAAAAACAGGAAGGAAACACATCACCAGCATTAAAAAATACCAAGATAAATGAACCAAGTTTTGCTGTTCAAGACATCCACGGACAGAAACCACCCGGTCCAATGTGACGCACACCGGCTTGACAGACCAACAACAATGCACAAATGCCTACCAGGATCCTAAGACCGACACTACATATATATATATAGGTATCCTTTCGTTCATCTGTGGCAAATGAACTTGGCACAGCCACAAAAGAAAAAACCTCCCATAACCAACAAACCAAAACCATCCCACATTAAGAAACGACCGCCTGGTTTATCATCCCCTGGGCCCATTGCGCAGTCTCCCGAACTTCATCATCCAACTCTTGGGCCTGGCACTCCCTCAAGAACTCAACATGGAATAGGTGGGTCTTGAACAGATCCTTTGAGCTCTGGCCAAGCGTGTCTGCGAGATCCCCAAGGACAGCAACTGCAGCCTTTGTCACACTGTCATCCCTGATGGCACAAACAACAAAACAGGGATATATTATAGCTGTAAGAAACAGGTAACAAAAAAAATTGAACAGAAATTACAATGTAAATGAAAGGCACCTGCTCCTATCTTTGAAGACAGCTTCAGTGAACTGTAGTAGATGGGTTGCATATGGGATCATCAGCTGAGCTTTTGGGCCCTTGATGCCCTGGAGTATACCAGAGTATGCCTCAAAAATGCCGCGTCTGAGCTGGTTGCCATAATCAACCATATCATCATCACTCTGATCAAGAGTACCAAGGAGTCCTGCAGCTCCTTGGAGCATCGGCATGGCATATGGTAGGTATTTCTCAAAACTCTCACCAATAGCAAGAGCAATGTCTCCAAAGCATGAGAAAATCGGAGGCTTCACAGACCGATTGAGCATAGAGCTTGATAGGTCCTTAAGAAGAACAGTCATAATGCGATCACAGAAGGGCAAAATTTTATCTTCCAAGGCACGACAAATATCACCAACCACCCCAACAGAGATGGAACACACTTGGTACTCTTCATAATTCTGCAAGCCAGCCTCCAGGTATGTGAAGAAGTTAGGCATGTATTTAACAAAATCTGGACCAGTAGCATATGCAAGAGCACCAATTGCAAGCATTGCTTCTTCATGCACAGTAGAATTGTGGCAGGCAAAGACACGCAGAAACAGCATCATCAACTGATCAGCAGTCTGAGAAATTATGGACTTTGCATCTGTGCTGCTCAGTTTCTGGATGATGACCTGCAGAACACCACATAGCAAAGCCTGCAGATCGCTTTGCTTCTCCTTATCACCAGAAGAAAGTATATGGAGATCAAATGTAAGGTTTAATCTTCTCATGATCTCCTGCAACAATTGGCCTATGATGCCTGATGTTTCAGGTATATTGCTGACTCTCACAATCTCATTCAGTGCTTCATAAGCAGAAGCACGAAGCCTGAAATGGGTGGTATCAGCACGGTCCGCGGCAGAAAGAAGAGCAGCAATGATATTAGGTAGATAAGGTGTGAGCACAGAAGACATTGACTCTGCATCTTCATAACCTTGGGCAAGAAAATAAATAGCTCCACAGACTTTCTCAGCCACATTTGGAGCATCTTTACTACTCTCAAGCAACACAGACATGATATGAGGAAGGTTTGAATTATTTATGATTGGGTTTGCACCAGCTGGAGAATGCAAGAGCTCAAATACCCTCCCAAGAGTCCAAGCAGTCGTATCTTTTACCTGGCTATTTGCATCATTCATTGTGTTAAGCAAGAAATCAAGACCAGCCTGGACTAGTGGAGCAAGTTTTTCAACAGAGGGGCCTTCAAGGATAGAACCAAATGCAAAAGTAGCCGCCTCGCGACAATGCCAATCAGGCTTTGTGATGTTGGCCTCGACAAATGGCATCACAAGAGGGACAACTGCATCACCAACAGTTCTAGAAATGAGTCCGAGGCACGTCCCACCACTCATAGAAATGTTCCAAACATTATCATCTTGATCTTGATCTTGATCTTGCTTCAACAAAGTTTCTAGCAGCATCGGCACAAGTGAAGGGAGGGCCTTTTCAATAAAGCGAAAGTGCACAGTAGAGTTGCCATCCTCAGATCCCTCATATTCATCTTGGAGCGCAATCTCTTCATCACAAATAGCGCTCCAGAACTCAACAGCTTGAAGTGCAACCGGTTCCTCATCACCTTTCACTGCATTAGCTGTCAGGTTGAATATGGTTTGCATATAAGGATCTAAGTGTGAATAATATGTGGATGCTATAGCAACAAGGCATTCAAATGCAGCCTGTCTGATCTCCACTTCTTTAGACACAGCAGTCTCACAAACCACCTTCATTATATAATTCCTCTCCATTTCATTTGCAAAGTTACTCTCAGCAAAGTCAAGAGCATTATATAGGGCCTTAACTGCAGCAAGACGAACTTCAGGGCTGAGCTCTGTCTGGTTCATTCCCTGGACAACAGCAGTCAGAACAGCATTCACTTGGTCCTGCTCCATGTCCTGTGGAGAAATCTCCTCACACACATACCCCAATGCCTCTAGTGTTGCTTGTTTCAAAGGAGCGGATGCACCTGGAGAAGTCATGCTGCCCAGTAATTTGGCAACAAGGTCTTGCCATTCTCGACGTGGTATCTCAATTGATGCAACCTTGGCAATGACTTGTGAAGAGGTATGTCTTGCATCATGCACCGAAGATCCTAGTGTCACCAGCAACGACTCCTTGATCTTCAATTTGACAGATGGATCCACGCTTACCCATTGCTGAGTCAGTAGCTCCTTTTTCGCAGAATCCTTTGCGTCCAAAGAATTCTTAAGGATAATACCAGCAAGCCTTCTAGACTCCGGAGGTTTTTCATCGTTCGAGAGCTCTATTGATAAGGAGAGGAGGAAGTTAGGAAGATTCTGCTCCTGGAACTGCGTGAGGTTGCCTTCTGCTACTGTTCGAAGGTTAGCATCTGGAGATTGAGCAGCTAGCAGAACCTGAGTGATATCCATGGCTGTATCTTACAAAAAAAATAACAGATTTTCAGTCAGCAAAGAATCACAGAAAATCAACAAGCAACATAATACATCAACAGTGCAGATTACTAAAGGTCAGTCAGACAGAGACAGTTGGGCGTAGCTTAAATTGTTCACAGCACAGATATTAGCCAAACAACTCATTCAACAAAGGCACTGTATGCAAATTTTTCATCCATATTAAAGCACATATATCCATAATATTTGCTTAGCCTCATCAGCAATCCAAGATTATCACTAAACACCTAAATCAACCAATGTATCTGTGCAACCATTCAAAGCTAAAGAACATGCTCAAAGAAGCCATAAATCATACAACACAACTTGAGCAGAAGATGAATAACGCCATAAGCGATTTTTAACCTAATAACAGAAAAGGACGCCATGCAGCCTATGGGCAATGAAGAAATTACACAGCAACAATATTCATGATACAGCTGGATATTACATGAGAAGAAAACATAAATATTCCTTCTTAATATAATGATATGCAGCTCTCTTGCGTGTTCCAGAAAAAAAAACATAAAGAAATGCAACAGTGTAAATATTGTGCACCCAAATTGCAAATAAATATATTATAGGATGAACAGGTATATCGCCCAACAGAGAACAAACACACATATCTACACCACATTGTATGAATACATTGATCCACCAAACTTAGGCACAACATGACCATGAGTGACTAGATGCTGGCAACATATTAAGAAAGGAGATGACCAGAGTTTCAACAAGATTAAAGACCCCATTAAGCACATACAGCCTGTGTCTCAGTTAAAATCCAAGGAATAAAAAAGGCAAACCTAAGGCTAAGGCATATGGACACCAAAGTGCTTCACACGATTTGATTGAAGCCAGGCCAGATGGATGTACTTACTACATGGGCGAAGCTAGGCCCTTTCACTGGGGTCCGCGAAATCCTATAATTTCTTAACAAATCCTTTACATCTCTAGCTTAATTCTATCATTTTAGTGGAGTTGACCCCAACGTCATTTCCAGCTGGCTTCGCCCAAACATTAGCAACAGAGAACACTGCCAAAAGAGGACTACGCAACAACAGAAGCACTTGTCCAGAACCGTTTGTAACGGTTACCCAGTGCGACCCTAAAACCTTCTCCATGCCTTCCCGACACTTGGTGAACATAATCATCTGCCAAATCGTGATATGAACAACTTCAATCAAAACGCTGAAAACTACAGACAAACCTTATAACTCGCACGGCAGCGCAACAAAGCCTACCGCGTAAATCAACACCTACATGACAGAGGCCAGGGGGATTCTGCTAAACCCTAAACAAAAAAAAAGAAAAACGGAAAAAATGAACCGCTACTAGAGCACTGCATTACTCACGCAGCAAGCAAGCTTATACCCGACGAACTCTACGGATTCCAGAGAAACAAACAATCAGATTAGAGCGGCAGCATCGAAACGAACGATCCCGCGGACCGAAAAGAGCGATTTATCCGAGCAAAAAAAGGGATTAGGGTTCCTTACCGCGCAGAGTAGAAACCAACCCAAGCCTGGATGGATCCCCGCTGCGGCGCTGCACGCGAGCCCAAGAGATCCGGCGGCGGCGCGGAAGGGACGCTAGGGTTCGGGGCGGTTGGGGAGAGCGGAGGGTGGTTTAGGAGATGCTTCCCCGCTCGCCTATTCTATTCAAATGAAACGCAACTCCGGCGGGGAAGGGGGGGAGTGAAAGGAGGGAGGCGGAGCGGAGGAGGGAAGCAGAGGCGGCTAGGGTTTTAGGAGGTGGGGGTGGTGGGCTGCGGGCTGGCGGCCTGCTTGCGTGCCATTGCCAGCTCAGCTGCCTTCTCCATGCTGTCGGGCGGCCAGAGAAGGATGGAGGGTAACCGCTGGCCCATTTGCAGCGAGCAGGAGGTGGCGCTAGGGTGCGGATGTAGGAGACAAAAGAGAAAGGCCGAAAGGGTGGGAGTGGCGGCAGCGTGGGGGTTGAGAGCCTGGGAGGTGGCGCTTGGGTGCTAGGGTTGCTAAATGTTGAGCCGGTGTTTGTTACTGGGCTACAAGGTGTTCTAGGGTTGCTAAATGTTGGGCCGGTGTTTGCTACTGGGCTAGAGGGTGTTAATGGGCCTTTTCTGTATTTCGAGTTTATCAGGTTCTTCGGTCACCAGGAGGGTAAAGACCGAGCTAAGTTTGGTTAGTTCAATTGCTTCAGACCAAAGATCAAATTTATGACCGAATTTTTTTTGCCTTTTGTCTCGGTTAATTAAGCCCAGGCTAGCATCAACGGCAAATTGAAATGGCCCACTGTACGTCCATTGACTTCTCGGACGTGCGTAGTTGAAGGGTTCTTCTTCTGGTACCTTAGCTAGTATTATTCGTAACGCACCCATCTCGCACAGGCGGGCAGCATTGGTTGAGGTCGCAGCTCCGCTCGCGTCAGGGCTTGGCACCTCGCGCCCTTGGCCAGCCAATGTCGTTGGGGGCAGCTGTCGCAGCTGCTGTCGTCGGGAGGGCATGTGCATCAGAGCGGTCCCCATCCGAAGGTAGCACCTGGTGGCATGGCCTCGAGGTGGCATTGCGGAGGCGAGACGCCGAGCTCTCCACCTGCGGCCTCCCGAATCTTCTCGTTGGTGTTTAGGTCCAGTGTGTCGAGGATGTCGCCTAGGTGGCATGTAGCAGCTGCAATGTTGTAAGCTGCTCGAGAGAAGCGGGTTGCGCTAGGAGTCCCCATGCGGTAGCCCAAAATAACATGTTTTTGATGCGCTTGTATTCCTCTAGACATTAAGCATCTCAAAAGTGAGCTACATTGGACAGTTCTGTGGAGCACACCTTACGGAAGAACTCAAAATAATCCACGTTTTACCTCCAGAATGCAATAACGAGTACGAATTTACAATACTTAGTTCATTTCAAACAACAAGGGTTCTTGAAAATTATTTATTATAATACCAGAGTTCAGAATATGATAATTAAACAGCGGAAAGAAAATAAACATCTAGCGGAAACAATATAAGGATCCATCTGTGCCCACCAGAAGAATCCTCCACACAAGAGCTACTCATCAAACTGCACCTGCAACAGGGGTAAATAAACCATGAGTATACAATGTACTCGCAAGACTTACCCGACTAGTGGGAATAGTTTCCCGACTCCAAGGAGTATAATAGGTAATATGGGTTCGCTGTTTTCTTTTTGTTTACGAAAAACATTACTAGAAGTACGTTCTTAAGATCAAGTTTAATTAGCAGTCATGATTATTTCATTAACTAATCATTCTAGGTAAGCACATGTACTATCTTCAAGTCAGGGTTGAGCAATGAGAAACATTTTACCATATTTCATATTCCAGTTCTTACTGCGGTGCTAAACCATAGCTAAGTCGTACTGTCTCACGGGGTCTATTCTACTCCTATCACGGGGTCTAGGTCCCCGTCTAAACTTGGACTCCAAGCCCCTACACTTGAGACCCGGTCTCGGTATGGTGCTTAGACCTCCACCTTTCTCCACCTCCAATCAGTCGGTCCAGAAAGAGTCGAAACCCACGATAAGAGCGTAACGAACATTTCCGCTCCCATAAGCAAGTATGTGCTCAGGATAATAAGTCTGTGACCAGACTACCATCCACAGCAACTGACGGTCCTCAATCGACACGGACAGAGAAAACAGTATAACCAAGCTAAACCCTATGGCCGCGGGACACAACTCGTCACAACCACCATAACTCATACCATATCCCTGTCCGGTCCTTATTTTCCTTTCATTATTTTTATCATGATAATAATTATAATAATCATCTATTGTGAGTAACGACAGGTTACTCACGCTATCGAAAACCTAAGCATAGCAGCTACTCGAACCTGCACTAGTAAGACTCATAGGACGAATATATCTATGTATGTTGTTTCTATAAAATTCTTGTAACATAAATGCACATCACATATATATATACGGTGATTATAAAAAATAAGGGTTATGCAGCGGGGATTGCCTTGGGCAGGTGCAGTGTTAGTTGAATCAGTCGTCGGTGGCTCTGGAACCTCCTCCTACACGAGAATCTCCTCCTCATGCTCCTCGACGATCTCCTCGAACTCACGATCGTCTGTGGTCTCTATCTCCACCAACTCGTTCTCTACATACATGTGATGATGATGCAATACTTAACATTTAGACAACATCAACTCTTAAAATAAGAATACATATACTAAGCTACTAAGCTAGCTCTAATTACTAAGGTAATAAGCCAACTATCATCTTCATCAAATAAAGTATTGGGTTCAACTAACAAACATTTAGCTTTGCAAACTAAGGATATATCTCTATTTCTACTAATGATTTTATGGATGTTAAAACAAAGAGCATTTAACTACCCTAATACTTAGTATGTTCTAAGGCTATAAAAATTACAGTGAGCACATAATAATACAATAAAGCTACTATAAAAATTTCAGGACTAAAGCTATCACCAATTTACCACAAAAAATTATACAACGATTAACTTAATAATATGAAGCATTCTCAAATGATTTAATAGCTAGTAGTATCAATATGTATATGTATAAACTAATTATACCAGTAGATAGATCACAATTTTAGAAACCTAACAAAATTTGTTTTATAATTTTTGGACACATACACGATTTTATATTAATTGTCAAAGATCAGCTTAGAAATTAAATTAGAAAATCATCACTAATTTCCTAGAAAAAGAAAAGCAAATCTCCCGCGCAGCCCACGCGAGCGCCAGCTCGCTCGTGAGACGACCCGCGGCGGGGAGCCCGCGCGCGCTGGTGCTTTTGCAAAATAGACCTCAAACTTCTTCTGAATTACAACTAAGCCCTAACGCTATTTCCCCCTCTCTCTCAAACCTTCTCACTTAACCCCCTAGCTATCCTGGAATTCCCCCGCGCGCACCTTCGGTGACTCAACGCACGGCGACACGGCGGCAGTGACACAGCGTGGCCACGCCGGCCACCTAGGACCTATGGTGACCCTCCTAACGGGTCGGTCACCATCTCCAACTCGAGCGGCTACGCTAAGCGGTGGTGTGAGGTGACATGACCTGCTGGGAAAGGTTGTAGCGGCGCGTGGCCATCCACGACGGTGGCGCCACTATTCTAGTGAGCTGGGGCAGCTATAGACCTAATTGGTTAGCGAGCGAGCATCAGGAGGCTACCGTGGACTAGGTCGAGGTGACGGTTGGAGCGGAGGATGATAGAGAAGGACTGGCCACGTGTGGTCGAACCGTGCGACGGCGCACCGTGGTGGCACGGTCATGTCAGCAACGACAGGGGGCGATATAGGTATAGCTGACGAGCGTAGGATGAAGATGGAGTCAAGGTGAGGGTAGTGGTGCAGCTGGTTGAGCACGAACTGCTAGTGGGAAGGGTTGCCACCACGCCAACCGAATGTGGCCTTAATGACTCAGTGTCGGGGAAACTCCAAAATTGGTGCTCGGCCAGGCACGATTTAAGGTGGGGTGGGGTCAGTTAGCAAGACGACTTAATGGCGAAGCCAAGGACATGATGAATTAGGTGATGGTGACTTAGCCATGCCGAATTTGATGGCGCGGCTCGGCGGCCATGGCAGTAGAGAAGATAGGGGGTAGGTCTGGCTCGGCTCGTCCTCACTTTGGCGGGACGCATCTGGCTGCTAGAGGAATGGCACACGTGCGCATGCTATAGGCTAATGTGGTCAGAGGGAATGTGCACGTGTGTCCCTAGCCCAGACCAAGCCAAGTGCGGCACAGCGCCATAATGGCGAGAAGATAGTGTATGGCAGCAAGGGCTAGCCCACGTGTGTAGTAGCAAGATGTAGTGGTAGCAGCCACAGCACCGTAGTGCAAAGCAAGGAGGGTAGCAGCGGCAGCTGGTAGGGCAATGGTGGCCTATGGGGCATTCTGGCCTACGGCTGGCCGATAGTGGGAGCTTGTTGATGCGGGACCCACAGGATACCCCGCAAGGGAGAGAGAAGATCTAGTCCAACTAGGATTCTTCCCATGTAATCTTAGTAGTAGTACTATTCAGTAATCCTACTAGGAAATCTCATTGTAAACCGACTAGGACTCTGGCCTCCTGACTATATAAAGGAGGGCAGGGCTCCTGGGAGAAAGGGACAGCAATTGTACAACACAACACTTCACAATCAATCCAACGCAAAGGCTAACGCTGACTGGACGTAGGGTTATTACTCGATCTACGATCGAGGGCCTGAACTAGGATAAATCGACTGTCTCTTGCGTTCTCCATCGAGTTCAGCATATGTTGAAGCCTGAACATACTGCCTCGGGTATCCCCGTGGCAGGCTATCGGTGGTAAAACATCGACAGCTGACGCGCCAGGTAGGGGCTTTCGGCGACTTTGCATCCGAGAGCTCGATGGACCTCGATAACATGATCTTCCCGACGGGATCAACTTTCATCTTCAGCTCATGGATCTGCGAGGCAGACAACTACGGCAAGCTTCAAGGCCACCTCCTCAAAGATCCGGATCATCATGAAGAATTTCCTATTTCAACAACTACGACAGATTAGCTCACCAGAAGATTCACGCAGCTCATAATATCCGATTCAAATCAGATTTCACGGCTGCGCGCGTTCGACTCGAATTCAGGTTCCATGTCCAAGGTGAAGTTCTATTCGAGTGCTTTCAAAAAACCGAGTTCTTTTTCAGTAGGATTCCAGAGCACAACCCAAAACAACTCGGATTACATTCAGAGTTGTTTCAAGAAGTCGAATTCTTTTCCGTTTGGGCTCGACAACATGGCAAAATCCTATCAGGGACAATTCAAAAGATCTTTCAATCCAATGCTTGGGATACCACTGACAGGAGCCTAGGAGGGACTTGTGCTAACGATAACATCGCAAGATTGTATCATCCACTGGACAGGTTCCGTTCCTGAAGATAGCGGAACCCAACTAGTCGGCACAACAACAACAACTATTCTACCTTACCAAGAAGGAGACTCGATCTGCGATATCGAAACATCTACTGAAGTCATCAGCAACTCTGACAGTATGAAAACTAACACCAATAATAGAATGGCTCATGCATGGGAAGTACTCATGGTTCGACGTCCTCGATCACCATTAAATCCCCTAGAAGCACCCAATGTCAGGTCATCGGATGAATCAGAATCCAACATATCACCCTTTGCCCAGGGCTACGATGGAGAAACAGAGAGTCAGAAATAAGCTAGAGAAAGGAAAAACAAGTTGAAGCAAGGGCACCAACACCGTGCTAGGCAGCGCAGGGAAGCCTGGATCAGATATGAGTCAGAGTTGGCTGAATACGACAGAAGAAAATCACAACGAGAAGTCGAAGGAAGACGCACGGCAAATACGCCTTACGATAAGATTCGAGAAGCATTAGAAGAACTCAGAGCAACTTCACATCCCGATGAGAAGTATGAACAGCTCCAAGACTTACTCTGGTCAATGATCCCAAGAACGCATGAAGATAGAGACCAATCAAGACTACCCGCCAGATCAACAACCCACAGGCAAGAAGATCAAAATCAAAGGAGGTCCGCCTTCAAAAGACTTGGGCCAGGTGGAAGCCATAATGGAGGAAGTAGGAAGGAACATAATCAAGGCCACCAATTTGAACAACCAAGAAGGACCAGGAGTAAGGTGCCTACTCGGATAGCCTCGCAGAGTTATTCCCATCAAAACAATAGTTGGCCAGAAGGAGGTGCCGAATCCAAATTCAAAGAAGCCGGAACGCACGCCAGATTCCCCTGTTTCGCGAACAGGCTTGCATCAGTATGATTACCTCATAAGTTCAAACCGTCTAACCACTCCAAGTATGATGGCAAAACTGAACCAAGGCAATGGCTCAGAATATATTCACAATCAATTGAACTAGCCGGAGGAGACGATGATATCAAAACCCTGTTCTTCCCCATGGCACTAGAAACTATGCCCCTCCAATGGTTTGATAAATTGAACCCAGGATCGATCAGAAATTGGGAGGATTTGCAAAGAGCTTTTTGTGAAAATTTCGCGGGTATCATCACACACCCGATCACTCATGCAGAACTGAAAGGACTCAAGCAAAAGGGAGGCGAAAGTCTTAGAAATTACTATCGACGATTCGGCGAACTGCAGGCTCAAGTGCATGATATCACCGAACGAGAAGTAATTGAAGCTTTCTCTCACGGAATCATGGCTAGGTGGCAATTTCAAGACTTCTGCAAAGAAAATCCGAGAAACAATGAAGAATTCAGACGAACAGTAGAAAAGATGATTACTGCAGAAGAAAAAACACGAGAGAGGTTCCCGGATAGAAGCAACCAGGACAACCCGGACAAGCAAAATCATCGGAATGACAGACATCAAGAAAGAAAATGTAGACCAGACAATACCGTGGCAATGGCCGACAAATCAAAGAAGTTTTCCAAACCCAGAAGATATGATGACATTGAAAACATACGTTGCCCATTGCACCCTAATGGGAGGCACACCATCGGAAATTGCTACACTTTCAATTATCGATACACAAGAAAAGATAGTAAGGAGAACACCAAAGAGGACATTCAGAAAAAAGATGAAGACAACCATGAGGACAAAGGATTCCAAAAACCCAGGGGAACGGTAGCAGTGATCTTCTCAGGGGCCCCAGATTGCAGAAGCAAACATCAAGAAAAACTAGCACTATGGACTATCATGACAGCAGAACCGGCTACACCAAGATATCTCAATTGGTCACAGTATCCTATCCAATTACCAGAGAAGACCAATGAACTAGCGTAGGAAACGCAGGCCATTATCCTCTGGTTCTAGATCCAACTATTGCTGGTATGACTGTCACCAAAGTACTAATCGACGGGGGAGCCGGACTCAACATCATCTTTTCAGAAACACTAAGGAAAATGGGACTACAACTCACCGGGATGATCACACCAACAAGCACACCTTTTTACGGAATAGTACCCGGCAAAGCAGCCATGCCGCTCGGACAAATTACTTTACCCGTTACTTTTGGAACTCCTTCGAACTACCGAACAGAGTTTATCAAATTTGAGGTCGCAGACTTCGATTCATCATATCATGCAATCCTCGGACGCCTAGCACTGGCAAAATTCATGGCAATACCACATTATCCGTACTTACTGCTTAAAATGCCAGGACCCAATGGTATCCTTTCTCTTCGAAGTGATTTGAAGCGTGCTTTTGACTGCGACGTTCAGGCAATCCAAATTGCAGCCAAAGCACAAGCCAACAATGGAAGAAAAGAAATAGCCACAATTGCTGCAGAGATGAGCCAAGAAGAATTAGAAATACCAGCTAAAAAGCCCAGCATCATCACACCACCAAAAGAAGCCGATGTCAAGCAAATCGACTTGGGCACTGGCGATACCTCCAAAACAGCAACCATCAGTGCTCACCTCTCGGCAAAATAGGAACTCGCGCTCACCAACTTTCTTTGGGACAACAAAGATATCTTCGCTTGGAAGCCGGCCGACATGCCAGGCGTCCCAAGAGAGTTGGCTGAGCACAGAATTAATGTTAATGAAAGCTCCAAGCCTGTAAAGCAATGGCTATGACGATTCTCACCCGACAAAAAGGCAGCGATTAAAAAGGAAATCACAAAACTGATGGCAGCCGGATTCATCAGGGAAATCCTGCATCCAGACTGGCTAGCAAACCCGGTCCTTGTGCAGAAGAAGAACACGGACGAGTGGCGCATGTGCGTTGACTACACAGATCTCAACAAACATTGCCCAAAAGATCCGTTCGGGCTACCACGCATTGACCAGATAGTTGACTCAACAGCAGGGTCTGCACTATTATCCTTTCTCGATTGCTATTCAGGGTATCACCAGATCGCATTAAAAGAACAAGACCAAAGCAAGACGTCTTTCATTACTCCATTCGGCGCTTACTGTTATAAGACCATGTCTTTTGGACTAAAGAACGCTGGCGCCACATACCAAAGAGCTATCCAAACTTGCCTCGGGGATCAAATCGGTGAAAATGTGGAGGCATACGTGGATGATGTAGTGGTGAAAATAAAGAACCCAGGCACTCTGATTGAAGATTTAAAGCAAACCTTCGAAAACTTGAAGAGATGGAGATGGAAGTTGAACCCAAATAAATGTGTATTCGGGGTTCCCTCAGGACAACTACTCGGATTTTTGGTCAGTCAGCATGGGATTGAAGCCAGCACCAAGCAAATTCGAGCTATAACAGAAATGGGCCCACCCAGAAACATCAAAGATGTGCAAAAGCTAACGGGCTGCATGGCGGCACTCAATCGCTTCATTTCAAGGCTCGGTGAAAAAGGACTACCTTTCTTTAAACTACTAAAGAAGACAGATAAGTTCGAATGGACAGAAGAAGCCAATGAAGCTTTCAAGAAACTTAAGGCATACCTCACATCCTCACCAATTCTCACACCCCCAAGGAAAGACGAAGATATGATGCTATACATTGCGGCGACCACTGCTGTAGTCAGCACGGCAATAGTCGTGGAAAGAGAAGAAGAAGGACGCGTGTATAAAGTATAGCGACCCGTATACTACATCAGCGAAGTATTATCTGAATCAAAAATATGGTACCCGCATGTGCAAAAACTACTCTACGCCCTATTAATCACTTCGCGCAAGCTTCGCCACTATTTTGAAAGCCACTAGATCACAGTAGTGACAGACTTCCCGCTCGGAGATATCTTACACAACAGAGATGCGACGGGACGCATATCAAAATGGGCAGTTGAACTCGGAGCTCTTAACATCGATTTCACCCCGCGGAAAGCAATCAAATCTCAAGCCCTTGCCGACTTTATGGCCGAGTGGACAGAGATTCAACAGCCTTTATCAGATACAATCCTTGACCACTGGAAGATGTACTTTGATGGATCACTCAAACTAGGCGGAGCCGGTGCAGGCGTTCTCCTCATTTCTCCAGAAGGAAAACAACTTAAGAACGTCCTTCAGATATTATGGCAAGCTACAAATAACGAAGCAGAATATGAAGCCCTCATCCACGGGCTACGAGTGGCAATTACCCTCGGAATAAAGAGATTACTCGTATATGGCGATTCAGCAGTAGTCATCAACCAAGTAAACAAAGATTGGGATTGCACAAAAGAAAACATGGGTGCTTACTGTGCTGAAATACGGAAACTTGAAAAACATTTCTAAGGATTAGAAATTTTACACGTCCTGCGCGATTCCAACATTGCAGCAGATGTCCTTGCCAAGCTCGGATCAGACAGAGTGAAGGTTCTACCCGGCGTATTCATAGAAGAGCTATCAGTTCCCTCTATCAAACAACCCGGTGAAACAACCCTTGAAATTCAGGCTAAAGGCGTTCAGATCTTGGTAATCAACACTTCATGGAGCCAAGTTTTCATCGACTATATCAAAGAAAATAAATTGCCAGTAGATAAAGCAGAAGCCACCCAAGTTGTTCGCAGAAGCAAAAACTACGTTCTAGTAGGAGATAGACTTTACAGAAGAGCAGCATCATCAGGAGTACTCCTAAAATGTGTCTCATTTGAAGAAGGCAAAGAGATCCTAGACGAAATACACTCAGGTTGCTATGGAAATCATGCCGCTTCAAGGACACTGGTTGGCAAAGCATTTCGCACCGAATTCTACTGGTCAACCGCTTTGAAAGACGCAGAAGAACTTGTCAGAAAATGCAAAGGTTGCCAAATGTTTGCAAGACAAGCCCATGTACCAGCTCACAATCTTATCTGCATCCCACCCGCTTGGCCTTTTTTCCTGCTGGGGGCTGGATCAAGTAGGACCCCTGAAGAAAGCAAAAGGCGGCTTTGAGTACATCTTTGTAGCAATCGACAAGTTCACCAAGTGGATTGAATACAAACCACTCACGAAATACAGCGCAACCAAAGCAGTCGAGTTCATCCAAGACATTACGCACCGCTTCGGCATGCCCAATCGAATCATCACAGATCTAGGCTCCCCCTTCACAGCTACAGAATTCAAAAGTTGGGCACAAGACTGTGGTTTCAGTATAGACTATGTGTCTATTGCACATCTAGAAGCCAACGGACAAGTAGAAAGGACTAATGGACTCATACTAGCCGGATTAAAACTAAGGTTATACGAAGAACTAGTGGACTATGGGTCCAAATGGATTGAAGAATTACCGAAAGTAGTATGGGGGCTACGAACTCAAATAAGTAGAGCAACAGGCTACTCACCCTTCTTCCTAGTTTACGGGTCAGAGGCCGTACTGCCTGCCGACTTGATCTGGACATCACCAAAGATAGAACAATATGATGAAGGAGAAGCAGAACACACAAGAAGATTAGAACTCGACAGCTCAGAAGAAGTCAGAATAAACGCTACCCTCTAATCAGCCAGATACCTACAAGGTTTAAGACAACACTACAACAAGAGTACCCATCCTCGATCATTACAAGTCGAAGACTTAGTGCTAAGAAGGATACAAAAGACTGACGGACAACATAAGCTACTCAGTCCATGGGAAGGTCCGTTCATTGTCACAAAAGTCACCGGACCAGGCACATACAAGTTAATAACCGAAGATGGAAGAGAAGTCAGCAATACATGGCACATCAGCCAGCTAAGAAGATTCTACGTGTAAAAACAACTCAAGAAAAAATAGATATGCAAGCCACAAGGGACCAACGTTCACAATCGACGAAGGACAATATTCTTCGACAACATATTAGTTTATATTCATGATCAATAAAGATGATATTCATCCACAACATGTCTTGTCATGACTTTCAACGAGTTGTTTTCACGAAACAAAAAGCAAAATGGCTGAAAACATGCCTAAGCATCCCGGCCGAGAGCAAAATAGCTGAAAAGACACTTGAGCCCGCCGATGAGGGTAGCTAAAAGCTAACACCCAAAACAAAAAGCAAAATGGCTGAAAACATGCCTGAGCATCCTGGCTGAGAGCAAAATAGCTGAAAACACGCTTGAGCCCGCCGATGAGGGTAGCTAAAAGCTAACACCCGAAACAAAAAGCAAAATGGCGAAAAACATGCCTGAGCATCCCGGCCGAGAGCAAAATAGCTGAAAAGACGCTTGAGCCCGCCGATGAGGGTAGCTAAAAGCTAACACCCAAAACAAAAAAGCAAAATGGCTGAAAACATGCCTGAGCATCCCAGCCGAGAGCAAAATAGCTGAAAAGACGCTTGAGCCCGCCGATGAGGGTAGCTAAAAGCTAAACACCCGAAACAAAAAGCAAAATGGCTGAAAACATGCCTGAGCATCCCGGCCGAGAGCAAAATAGCTGAAAACACGCTTGAGCCCGCCGATGAGGGTAGCTAAAAGCTAACACCCGAAACAAAAAGCAAAATGGCGGAAAACATGCCTGAGCATCCCGGCCGAGAGCAAAATAGCTGAAAAGACGCTTGAGCCCGCCGATGAGGGTAGCTAAAAGCTAACACCCGAAACAAAAAGCAAAATGGCTGAAAACATGCCTGAGCATCCCGGCCGAGAGCAAAATAGCTGAAAACACGCTTGAGCCCACCGATGAGGGTAGCTAAAAGCTAACACCTAAAACTAGTCGACCGAAATTGAGCTTCAAAAGACCCTCCAGCTCTTCGTTCCGAAAAGCAAGAGGCTCGGGGGCTACATCCAGATAGGAATACTTTTTCCTCAGAAAAGCACAAGCGCCACTCAAAAAAGCACTCGGATGCCGAAGTTTGTCAAAGCAACATTCCATGCCGAGTCGTTTTACATAGCGCAGACGAAAGGTTGTCAACACAAAGATCTACATCTAACAAGTCATAGCGCGAACAAAGCACTCGATGGGTCACAAAAGAGGAAGAAAAGAAAAGTACTCGACAAATCGAGGGATTTCGTCAGGATAACGCACAGAGTTGTTTACAGAGCAGAGACGAAAACGGGACAAAGTACTCAGCAAGTCAAGTAACTCCGACCACACCCGAGCAAAGAATACATCAACGAAAATAAAGAATCTTCATTTGAAGAGGAGTATAATATTACAAGAGGCTGGTCAATTAGATCAGGCATTGTCATCAGGAAGGGAAATATCAATATTAAGACTGTCTACAACCCTACTGGCTAAATCTTCGACCTCAGGCTCCATCCTCTCAACGGCATCAAGGTATTCTTGACTATCAGCTTCCTCCGCTATCTTGGACAGAGGCGCCTCTGGAGCAAGGACCCGGACCTAGGCCAGCACATTCTTGGTACATACTTGAGCGCACTTCTTCGCGAACTCTTGGAAACGAGTCGGAATCCGAGGAATGAACTAAGCCCAAGATTGCCCGTCATCCGCTGGAGTCCGGAGAACATCAGCTACTGAACGAAAGGATTTCCACAAAACGTTCCAATTTTCAGTAGCCGTCGCCAGCTTCCCAGACAAGTCTTCAATAGTTTTTTGGGCCTGCACAAGATCTTTATCAGCTCCACGCCTGATCAACTTAGCAAGTGCAAGTTCTTCTTCAGCACGAGTAGTTACCTCCTCAGCCTTGTTATGGCTGGTACGAACAAGAGTCTTCATTTCATCAATGCCCTCCGAGAGCTTTTTTCCTTCAACTCGGAGAGCTGGACAAAACACCAAACAACAAGTCAGCAGAAGGGAAAGGTCTAAATACTGAAAGAAACAAAAAGAACCCGGAATACCTTTACATTCTTTCTTCATGGCTTCCAAGCTCTTCATGGCCTCCAAGTTCTTTGAAGCCTCCCGGATAGCAGCATCTTTCTGTTTCTCCAACTCCTGGGCAGCAGTATCTCTCTGTTTCTCGACCTCTACCACCCGGGCATGGAGAGTTTTTCCTCTTTTTGATGCGACTTACGCTCAGTCTCCAACTCGGCCTGGAGGAGGTCAAGGTCAGTCTTCAGAGAGCTTACCTCGGAGGACAACTTCTTCTCGGTTTTAGACGAAAAGAAGAAGCCGGTATGGTCACGAGAGAAAGTCTAAACAATTAAAGAAAGAGAAAAATAAGGCGTAAGGACGAAGGCAAAACAAATGGCCTAAGAAAGAATCTCAGAAAAACTTACGTGAAGCTTCTCCCTAAAAGAAGTCGCAGAGGATGCCAAGCTCCCCCAGGCTGCGGTCAGCTCCGATAGCCGATGGGTGGCATCGAACTGTTGCACCACGTCACCTGTAAAAGAGGGACCGCCGGAAGCAAGAGAAGGGGAAGGAGAGGCCGGCTGGGGCGAAGAAGGAGCGACCAAAGCAACTTCCAGGGAAGTAGAAGCCAATCCCTCAGAAGGACCCGACGCGACGGCCACAGTCACCTCCGGGGCGGCCAAGTCCGCAACTTCGCTAGGTAGCTCCGAAGCCCCCGCAACAACTTCACCAATAGTATGTTGCGAGTCCTAAGGCTCGGAACTCGAGGGCACGGTGGAAGGCTGAGAAGAAGTCGACGAAGAAACGAGAGAAGACGAAACACTGAAAATTGATAAAAGAAAGCACCGATGAGAACCAGAAGAAGGAAGACAGAAGCAAAAAGATGAAGCCAGAATCTACTCACCCAACCACTTTCTTCCTCGCGAAGCCAAAAGAAGGCCTCGCAGGGGGGACTATGACGGCGAAAACGTCCCCGCCACCCAACGACGGGAGCGGGATAGCGGATAACGGAGCCACGGAAGAAGCCGGGGCTGGAGCCATAGAAGAACTCTGCACTGGAGGGGCGGTAGAGCTCGGTGCCGAGGCTACCAAAGAACTCGACACCGGAGCTTCAGAAGAAGTCGGCACGGGAGCCTCAGAAGAACTCATACCCGACGTCCGGTTACTTCAAAAAAGTTCAAGACTAAAAGTCAAGACAAAGAAGAGAAATTCAATGCAATAAGAATATGAAAACAACTCACCACCACATGATGAGGGGTACTTCATCATCCTCCTCTCCCTCAGCCAAGGAAACCAGAGCACCCGCTGAAAAAGAAGAAGAATAAAAAGTACTCGGTTCAAGAGAGAAACAGGAAAACAAAGGAACAAAGAGTATTAAATGTGCTCACCTAAGAGCATGCTAGCAATAACTAGAGTACCTGAGAGAGTACTTGGTTTGCGAGGCTTCTTGGAGACAGGCAGGCCAGATGAAGACCCATCCATTCGCCCCCTCTTCGGGACACTACGAGGACCGCGAGGGACTAGATGAGGAACATATTCTTCATATACATCAACAAATCCGGAAGAAACTCCAGGAAGCACTGTGGAGGGTGGGGACTTACTAGTTGCAGAAGTTCCAGCAAGTTTATCCCCAGTCTCCGCCACGGCAGGGAGAACATCAAGAGGGATCGGGACAACAAAGTTTCACCCAAGCTCCTACGAAAAAGGATAAAATAGCAAGACAAGGAAAAGCTAAGCAAAAATGGATGCAGCAAGAGTACATAAAGTATCCAAACAAAAAGATAAACAACTCACCGCTGGGGGCGGATTGTTGACAGAGAACTCGGAGACAGCAGGAGGAATAACGCTCACTCCTTTCAGCATCTTCTGGAGATGCTTGAGTACCTCCTCATCGGTCAGCTCAAGGGCTGGGACCATGCGTGAAGGATCCTCGGCCCTAGAATACTCGAAGCCAAGGTGCTCCCGCTCTTTCAAGGGCTGAACTTGGCGACAAAGAAAACTCGAAACAATGCTGAAACCGGTTAAACCCTGCTGTTTCAGCATGGTAATCCTATCAAGGAGTGGCTGGATCACTTGAATCTCAGCAGGTGAATCAAGTTTCTTGTCCCATCGGTCATTCACCATAGGACCAGATCTAGAGTGGACGACAAGGGAAGGGATCAAATTGGCAGCGTAAAACCAGTCGGCACGCCAATCTTTTACAGAATCGACCAGGTCATAGTCAAAAAACTTAATCTTAAGACCCTGGCAAAACTGAATCCCGCAACCGCCAAGAACACTGGTTTCTTCGCGGCGGGGTTGAGGTTTCAGACGAAAAAATAGCGAAAAAGAGATAGAGAAGGAGGGATTCCGAGGAAAGCTTCACAGAGATGAACGAAAACAGAAAGATGGAGAACGACATTAGGGGTTAGATGGTTCAGACTAACCCCGAAATAACCAAGGAACTAATGAAGGAAGGAAGAAGCAGGAAGGCAAAGTCCGGCGCGGACAAAGGAAACAAAGAGGACAATCTCACCAGGACCCGGAGTAGGAACCCGATGCTCACCCGGAACTCTCCATTCAGTGATGACTTTGCTTTGGATCAAGCCGTCGCTGACAAGCTCACGCAGCTGATCTTCGCTTATTGTTGGAGCCGGCCAAACTTTCTGAGCAGCCCTCATTGCCACGAACTCTTGGTTCTCGATCAAAGAAAGGGATGACTCCTCGTCCACGAAGGTCGTCTAGGACTTGCTCGCGGTTTTCTTCCTACCCATGAACTAGTGAAAGCAAAAAGGTACTGGGGAAGATGAAGCTGGATGGCGGCGCTAAGGATGGCGGTGGCAATGGCGACGGTGGATGATTAAGAGCTAGGGTTTGAAGGCAAAAGAAAGGCAGTAAAGAAAAAGAGGACGAAGGGTCTATAAATAAATTTTACAGCGTTAGAAACGGCCCACCAGGCCCGTTAAAACACCGTGTGAGAATGCAACGGTCCATTTACCGACGCAGCTAAAACGACGGAGGGCACAAATCCACACAACGGTACAATCCAATGGGCAGATTTCAGACTTATCTGTCCAGCACCACGGCAGGGTTATCAGATCACTACAAGAACAACCCGTCAAATAGGAAGAAACGAAGGGCTACCTCGTAAGGAACAAAAGAACCCAGTTATTTAAGAAGGAACTCGGTAATCTCATGAATGACAGGGATCACAGCAGAAAAGTAAAGGACAACTCAGAAGACAAGATTCGTTCTATTACAAGCGACTTCAAAAATAGAAGATTACAAATCTTACAAGACCCAACGAACTCGACACCACGAAAAGCAAAGTAGCAAAGAGGAACATGGACACGGCTAGGCTCTAGAACGACTACGTGTCCCAAATTGCTACTCGGAAGGACAAACCGCCATCAGCTACACTGTTTTCTTCAAAGGACGGACGCAGTGCATCCAAGGCGGAAATTAGCAGCACGGCAAGACAACATGGAGCAGAGAAGGCCGGCGGGCATCTGTCTACCCAAGACCAATATGATGCTGGATATGGTGTTGATCTGCGCTGGACAGTCTCAGGACAAGCGACGAGGGTCAACCCAGAACTGCCAGATGAAGGAACGAAGCCCACATCACAAGACTTCCTCCAACTACTGCCACGTACATCCTGGCACAATGCTGTCGCAGGATTAGCCTACCTCTAATCCCTATCACAAGACTTCCTCCAGCTACGACAAGACATACAGGAACTACAAAATATACCTGAGGGCTGCTCTACTTCACAAACTACCATGTTCATGACCACGAAGGTTTCAACAGAATGTCCAATGGATGAAAACAAGCACTCCGGGACAGTATTTATAGATCAAAGGAGCGGCGCACATGGACTAGGAGTACCAATGAAATAAGCCTAACAAAGGACACAGTGAAAAGACAGGACTCAATAATGGATGACTCAGGCGAGAGGGAACAGTACTTGAAGACGGGCATATTCGGAAGAATATACCAGCACAGTACAACCCGTGAACAAAAGGCATTTACACTCAACTACCACCATACAACTACATCTGACAACAGCAGACTATCAAAGAATACGCCAAGACCTCGCATCCAAGTTCTTCCTGAACAAAACAACAAGGATATACGCTCGGAGGCTGCATGCTGCGAAACTACTCGGATGATGGTTTAATCCAAGACTAAAGGGCTGCTTCGGAAAGATGCCGCAAAACTACTCAGATGATGACATAATCCAACTCTCAGGGACTACTTCAGAACACAAATTTTCAAACAACATAAAGATTCAAGACCCTCCAACTTTTTGTTCCAAATAGCAAGAGGCTCGGGGGCTACACTCAGTGAGTGCACTTTTTCTTCGAAAAAGCGCACGTCACCAAAAGACTTCCTCAACGCAGACCACTTCAAGACATTATGACAAAAAGAACCCGGAACGAGCCATATTCGAGTTTTTTTTGATAAAACTTCAACGAACAAACAGAGCAACTTCAAGACAAGATCCTCCAGCTCCTTGTTCCAAATAGCAAGAGGCTCGGGGGCTACAACCAGATGGATGTACTTTTTCTTCAAAAAAGCACTCACCACTCGAAGGTCCCAAGAAGCGCTACAAGGTTTCACTCCAGAAAGCACTCAGATGACATTTGTTCCTACTCGACAAGACTTGAAGGAGCAAAATGAGACTTTCAGAGCTCAACCATGAAGTGCTCGGGGGCTTGTCGATGCGAGACCCACAGGATACCCCGCAAGGGAGAGAGAAGATCTAGTCCAACTAGGATTCTTCCCATGTAATCTTAGTAGTAGTACTATTCAGTAATCCTACTAGGAAATCTCATTGTAAACCGACTAGGACTCTGGCCTCCTGACTATATAAAGGAGGGCAGGGCTCCTGGGAGAAAGGGACAGCAATTGTACAATACAACACTTCACAATCAATCCAACGCAAAGGCTAACGCCGACTAGACGTAGGGTTATTACTCGATCTACGATCAAGGGCCTGAACTAGGATAAATCGACTGTCTCTTGCGTTCACCATCGAGTTCAGCATACGCTGAAGCCCGAACATACTGCCTCGGGTATCCCCGTGGTAGGCTATCGGTGGTAAAACATCGATAGAGCTGCAGTCGGAGCAGCCAAGACATGGCCAGGCCACGGCCAGGCCAGGTCTTCCTCGGTCGTCTAGCGTGCGGCAGCATGGGCATGCAGGGCACGGCTACACGGCAACACAGAGCAGCCGCGCGTGGTGACCGCGCGCGCAGGCCAGTCAGCCAGTGACTGTGTGCATGCACGAATTTTAAAGCATTCGTAAAAACTAAACTATCGGAGTTGAAGCTAAACCACCTTCACTATGCTTAAGAGGGCTTATCAGGCTACCAACTCTAGCTAAAACACGACATCACTTCTTAACTCGATTTCACAAAATAAATCCCTAAGCATGGCATTGTCTTGCTGTTAATAAACTTAAAGAATCTTGTAACGCCATGTTCGCTTGGCTTATAAGCCATACTTTTTCAGCCAATGAATAATATTTTTCTCTCACAACAAATCAGCCAATAGTACTTTCAGCCATGGCTTATCAGCCAAGCGAACATGGCTTAAGTCTTGAGCTGAATTGAAAGTGTATCTAGCCCTTTAGTGGGTTTTGGATGATTGAATGACAACGTGATTAAAGGTCTAACCCGTTTGCTAAGTGTGGATAGGTAATAGGTTATCTCACAGGTACTTAATGAAAGCCAAAATGATGTATTGTTGTATAAACAATCTAGTTCAAGCACAAGACAACAATGCAAATAGAATTCATACAAAGACTTATTTATTATGGGATTTCCATGTACTATGTGAAAAGTAAGCCTGATAAAAATTAGTTGATGAGACATGAGGAATTGCATATGGAATGGTCTCGTATTTGAAGCTTGCTAAATTAAAATAAAAAAGATAACAATACAAATGAATGGATGATTCAACACAAGATGTGACTTGATGGCTTGAGATGGTGAAGATAGCAAGGAAAGGCTTCGAGGTACTAAGCAAGGGTGAAGGACAAGCGACGGCTTGGCGGCCGAAGAATCTAGCTAGGGTGAAGAAGAAAGTACTTGCATTTAGTTGAGGTACTAATCAAGATATGATGGTCATATTGATGTGGAGGATCAAATCTATATTGGACAAAGTGTTGGAAGTGACTTGATGCATTTGGAATTATTCATATTTGATGAATGGAATCAAGTCACGTGCTCAAGATGGCTATGCTCAAGTGAAAAAGACCAAAGTTGACATTTGGCACCCTCACTTGATGAAGATTGGAATACACGGCTTCGGTTGAAAGAGATCAACTCAAAAGGTTTAAATTTGTTATACTTTTAAATTTGAGTTAATAGGAATGTCGTACTATTAAGAGAGATGCATCATGTTGATAGATAATGGTTCATAAGTGCTCAAGCCAACCCATGTGAGTTTTGAGTGTTTGAGAGATAAAAGAGCTAACCTGTTTTTGCTGGTCTAGCAATACCGGACGTGTCCGGTATTTGCCTAGCAATGGTAATATTGTTGATCTCGGATTGGTTCGTTAGGAGTTCCGATGGTTGGGAGTTTCGACGTCTCGCGCTTAACTAACTTGGAGAGTTCACTATGGTGGTCATACCAGACATGTTCAGTATGAACGGCCAGAGGCCAACGGCTAGTTTTCAAATGCTTGAGGGTTGGGAGTTCCGACATGAGTCGGGAGTTCCGATGGTCAGAAGTTCTGGCATGAGTTGAGAGTTCCGACACCTCACATACTTTAACTCAGTTACCGTAGTTTTCAAATGTGCTGAGGGTCAGGAGTGCTGACGTGAGTCGGGAGTTCCAACGGTCAGAAGTTTCGGCATTCATCGGGAGTTCCGACGCTTCACAACGTCACTATAACTCTGTTACCATTGGCGTAGTGTAAGTCATATCGGACGTGTCCAGTATGGTAACGGCTATAAAATGACTAGTTTTTTAAGGAGGCTATAAATACCCCCAAGCCTCCACCTTTGGAGGCTGCTGATTCTGCTGATACACATACACGTTTTTGAGCCTTGCCAACTCTCCCAAACCCTCTCTTAGTGAGTGTGTGATCCAAATCGCAAAATCCATTTGTGGGTTAAGAGAGAATTTGAAAAAGAGAGAAAACCACCACTTGAGCACTTGTGCATGTTGTCTATTTTATGATTTACATTTGTTACTCTTGGACTCTTCGGTCCTAGACAGTTAGGCGTCATCGGAGAGCACCCAAGAGATTATGGTGTGCCTTAGAAAGTTTATAACGGTCGATTCCACCGCCTCGGAATCAACTAGCGGAAGGAGGAAAAGGAGTTGAAAAAGACTCTAGCTAGAGTGACCTTTGTGATACCCTCTAGGGCTGATCTTCGCTGGGTCTCGTGCAGCCCCCTCAATGGAGGGTAGGGCTCGAACGAGTCCGAACTTCAGTAAAACAAATATCGTGTCTCAATTCATATTTCATTTGATATTTGTGTTGCTTTAGCTCTTGTGCAGGTTCTCTGTATATATTATCATCTCTAGTAGGTACCTGTAGTTTGGCTTGAAGATAGAAATCAAAAGGAGCAAGTTTGGGGCTGCTCTGCAGAAATCGTGTATACCGGACATGTCCGGTATTTCCTACATGTGTTGAAAATATTTATTCTCTGTTCTAACTTTGTGTTGCAAAGTTGTAGCTTCTAGATATATTCTTTATACCTTGTTTATTCTGTGGCTAACTTATGAGGGGTGGTATTATTCTTAATTTGGAGTTTCTATTTTGGAAACTCTCTTTTCTAATTGTTTCCGCATTTAAAGGTGTTAATTTTCAGAAACGCCTATTCACCCCCTCTAGGCGGCATCCTAGGTCATTTCATGAATTCAATTTCAAGTTCCATTTCTAAGCTATTAGAAATACTAGCTAGCAATGCTATTTTTCTACAGCAAGAGTTGCATTGTCATCTACAAAGTTTGTACTTCAAACTTTATTTAAGTATCACACACATGTTCTATAGTATTTTTGCTTAATAAAAATTGGTTTTCAACCCTACTTGATATACATGAGCTATTGAATCAACTTTCATTTAACATTTTTATTGGTCATTTTAAGTTACAAGAATTTTATCTACACATTCTATCACATGCATTATCACATAAGCATGATGCTCATGACTGGATTTAGTAGTTTGTTTAGGCTGTAACACCGAGGGTGTTACACCCCACGTCATTGTTGACTTCGCGCTAGACACTGAGCACACGAATGAGAGCGCTACTCGCTTGTCAGCGCTCCATCTCTTCTCGCTTCAGCTCAAGCTCGATGTGCTCGGCCTTGAGGTTGACCTACGAGCCTTGAGGTGCTCATATTTCTCCTAGAGGTAGGTGGCCTACCAGGTTGAAGTCAGGTCCAGGGGTGTGACTCTAGGCTCATCGGCGGGAGGATGCTCCCTGTGGAGGTAGAAGCACTCGTGTCTTGGATAGAAACTTTTGACCTCATCGGAGTCATACTCCGAGTCAACCATGAGAGTATCTCAAGGAAGACTGGCAGCGAGGAGACATCAATCTCGGTGGCACCCGAGAGGATGACACCTCATGGCGCCTCCCTGCTTGTGAGTTGTTCCAGCTCGAGCTCAAACATGATTGTGGCGTTCCAGATCTCGTATGGGAGATCTAGAAGAGTGCACCAGAAGGATGTAGCCCCTCTCTGGTAACAATCTAATGGTGAACGTTGGCTAGAGTATAAAACATCTAGCGACGCTTTGCCATGGTGGGGTTTAGACCTAAACCGAGGTGGTTGTCAGGAGAGTACCTCCAAGTCAGCAAATAGGAGGCTCACAAGAGGGAATGATGCCGAGAACTCATTGTCCTTCGATGACACCCCACTATAGAGGTGGAGCTCGTCATTGTGATCAACGACGTAGAGGTGGAGCTCGCTGCTGTGATCAACGCCTGCCTAAGGGTGAAAGTGTTGCCAATGAAGATCGATGATCTCGTCGGAGAAGCGCACACCACCCTCAGGGGGCGATGCCTCCTTATCCAGCGATGAGGATGGTGGCCTGAGCCACCGAAGGGCGACGATCACACATGATGTTGCCCCATACCTGGCATGCCAACAGTCGTGGTTTTGATTCCATGATAGTAATCTAGTTGTTCAACGTGGGTCGATGCTTGAGTCTTCGGTGGCTTAAGCACTCAAAACACAATGGGTTTATTCTGTTTCAGGCATCTGAGCCCTATGTTACAGTAGAGGTGTTCTTTGCATTAGAATGCTCAATCAAGTTCTTACTACATAAAGAGATAGGTGAAGGGGGCTCTATGCTGTTGTTTTAGGGATTCGGTTGCTCAGGCAACGAGCCGACCGAAGACTAAATGTCTCAATTCGCTAGGCTATGGTTCGATCGATCCCTTCTACATGAGCTCATGCCCCACCTTATATATGCAAGGGTGATGTGGGGAGAAGTTATGTGGTTGCTAGGGGTTTTCCTAGGGCTTTTAGTCCTAAGCTTTGACTACCCTAGCGGCGCCGGGTGTCATACTCCATCTTTGTGCGGCAGCCGACAATGCCCAACTGCCCTGTGACATCTTATGTCGCTGCCTAGAGCTGACCATCAGATGTTGTCTGCTGCTGTTGTGCCTTCCCAGGATTCGCCTCCTCTTGGCTTCCTTCATACGCTAGGATCCCACCCACATGTAGAGGGAGACTGCCCTATGGGCCCATCATCGTCCACATCGTAGATGCTCGGAAGTCCTCGTCGTGATGCATCATGCCCCAAGCATGACCTTGTGTCGGGCACCGGTAGGGTATGACGCCCTATGACTCTATCCGCCTATTAGGCTCTGGACACCTGATGAATTCCGGTATATCCTCGGTGTCGATAAGGTTGGAGTGTGGCCCGCCCTAGGACAAACCGTACTAGGGAGCGCTGGCTCGGCTGTTGGCCTTCTTTCTGAGGTTGAGAACCTCCTAGTCCTAGGTCTAATTGAGACCATCGAGTGTGGGCGACATGAACGGGGGCTTAGTGCCTTGACTCATTTCCTCGTCGTCGAGGCCTTCTCTGGAAGGGGCCCTCGGAGACCTGCCAAGCCATCCGTGGATGGGCCTGAGGGTGCGCGTGAGCCCACCTGATAAGTGTAGCCCTCCAAGTCCCTAGTTGATTAAGAGAATCAATTAAGGGTTGATCGGATTGTCATGACATTAATCCGGGGACTTAATCTACCCTATGTTTGATACTCAACAGTTTTCGAAGGAGTTCCAAACACACCTCTCCAAGTAGTTGCCCTAATCAAGGAGGAGTTGAGGCAAACTTGAAGAAACCTGTATATTTTAAATAATTGGTCACTTTGTAACCGTTTTTGAGATTTCTCCCTTCGTTATGTAACCGGATTTTGTATTGTCGGCTTGCCTTTTCTTTTTAAATGTATATGGGAGTGCTCTGCAATGTTAAAAAAAGAAAAAGTCTACATAACCCCCCTAACTATTAGGCCCCGTTTGGCAGGGCTTCACTTCACTAGTGAAGCTATTTTTTTTTTGCTTCAGCTCCACGAACAGTTTCACCGGTGGAACTGAAGCGGTTTTGGTAAATCGTTTGGCAAAATGGCTTCCCTGTGAGAGCATGTTTTTAGGGGCCTGGAGGAGGAGCCAGGAGAAGCCACTTTTTTTTGCTCCATCCCACCCCAAATCACTGTGAGAGCATGTTTTTATGGGCTTCACAAGTGAAGCTATTTTACTTTACCCCGTTTGGTAGAAAACGGCTCCAAACGGCTCCTGAAGCCGGTGGAGAAGCACTGCCAAACGGGGCCTTAAGGGTGGACTACTTCACCTCCAAAACTATAAAACCGGATTTTCTACCCCTGAACTTTCCAAAACCGGTCAAATAATCTCTCAAGCGGTTTTGGATGATGGTTTTGCTAAAGTGACGGTGGTTTTGTCCTTTTCTTTTTTATTTACTTCCGCTAAATTTTTGAAAAATCCTAAAAAAATCATAGAAAAATCATAAAATGGAAAATTCAATTTTGTTGGACTCCACGTGAGTAGATCTACACAATGAATATATAATATTGTATATTTTAGTACAAAGTTTTTGCTGTAGCTTTAGATCTATGTTTTTCTGTAATTAATTAGAATAATTCATAGCTGCAGCTTCTATGGTCCAATTTAGGTGAAATTTTTATAGTGGGCTAATCATTGTATGCTTGAACTATAATTAAAATTTCATACTTATTGGATCGTGGATAACTTAGTTATAGATTTATTTAGGTTTATGTTTGTTAAATATATGCTTTGTCTATAACTAAGTTATATATGATTTTATGTTTGTTAAATCTATGCTTTGTCTATAACTAAATTATATATGATTCAATGAATATGAAATTTTTACTGTAGTTCAAACATAAGATAATTAGCGGCTGAATTTGTCTAGCGGCTGTGTAATTAGGCTCATCTTTTCTTTTAACTAAAACAGGTTGTGTGATCGTCGTGTAGCTCCCGGCTGAATTTGCGTACACAAACTACACTTGCACACCCTTTTTTTCCAAAAAAAAATGCACAGGCTGAGTCTACATTATGGAGCAAGTGCTGGCCGGCCGCGAGTAGGGGTCGTAGGCGACGCCAACCGGCGGCGGGTAGTGGTAGTAGTACTGGATGTAGTCGGCGACGGGGTCGGGCTTCTTCTCCTCCTTCTTGTCCTCGGCGACCTCGACGAGCTGCGCGTCGCCCATCTTCTTGCGCAGGTCGCTGGTGAGCTTGATGGAGTCGACGCCCTCGCCGACGACGACGACCTGGTCCTTGCCGGCGCCGGCGATGGCCACGGAGTCGACCCCGCCCGCGGCGGCCACCAGCGCCATGGCCTTGGCCCGGGACTTGTCGCTCGCCATCGGCACCTTGATCACGATCTTTTGCTGCGGAGAGTCAGGAGACACAGAAGCAGTGTCAGTTTGAGCCGAAATTAGGAGCAGAACAGACAGCGCGCAAACGAAGAATCGAGCTGTTGCAGTGCAGGTACCTTGACCATGGCTGATGATTTTAATCCAAGCTTTGGAGTTCCAGAGAACACCCCGCACGCGCGGATGGAAGAGGCTTGGAGTGATTTGGTGTGGAGATCCGACTGTCCGAGGGTTGTGTGGGGGCTCCTCGAAGCAGTTGCTTTGCTGTGGTTGGGCACTGAGCAGAGCAGCCTCCCCTGAGCTGCTATATATAGCCGACTGGAGTGGGTAGGCTAGGGTAGGATGCGATTAGAGAAAACAGAGCTCATCAACGCGAGATGAGCTATTGTTTATGACCTGGCCGCTGTCGTCACTCGTCACTGAGAGGAGAGAAGACCTGGACTCGGAGAGCGCGTGCAGGTCGCCTCGTCAGTCCCTTGTGGCCCCTCCGATGGCGAAAGCCAAAGGGAAACCGTGCTCAGATTTTGGCTGCTGTACGCAGGGGCGAATCCAGAACGGGGCTGCGCCCCGAGCTGAGCTACTGATTCACGTTCAAAACAGTCTGATCTTACTTCCTAAGCCTCCTTCTTTTATCTAATTAAGATCATAGTTTTTTAGGCTAAACACCACATATGTTAAAGGGGCTACATGGACTCGCCCCGAGCTGCAGCCGGGGCAGCCCGGGCCCTGGATCCGCCCCCTGTACGAGTGAGTAGGAAGCGCTCTCCAGCGGTCCTTGGTGCTCAAGGTTGTCCGTCCCGATCGGACCTGGTGGCAAATCAAGGGTGAAGTACACTTTACAACCCTCAACTTGTACCAAAGTTCGATTTTCAACCTTCAACTATGAAACCGGTCAAGAAACACCCTCTAACTATCAAAACCGGACGAATTTGGTCCTCGGCCGGTTTCAAAAGCGGTTTTCTATTTTCGGGAGGCGCCGAAATTTTAAATTATTTTTTTGAGCATCTTAGCGTCCTCAAATGAAAAAACTCAAAACTATAAAGTTGTAGATCTCATTGAGATCTACAATTTACATATAAAAATTATCTTCATCCGACATCGTATCGAAGGGTTTTCTATTTTTTGAAATTTGAGTCTCATCACGCGACAAAATATGGTGCTGAAATTTTATATTATTTTTTCGAGCATCTTACTGTCCTCAAATGAAACAAATTAAAACTATAAAGTTATAGATCTCATTGAGGTCTACAATTTACATATAAAAATGATCTTCATCCGACATCGTATTGAAGGGTTTTCTATTTTTTGAAATTTGAGTCTCATCATGCGACATAACTGTTTTGAGTTTTTTCATTGGAGGACGTTAAGATGCTCAAAAAATAATTTAAAATTTCGGCGCCTCTTGAAAATAGAAAACCGCTTTTGAAACCGGCCGATGACTAAATTCGTCCGGTTTTGATAGTTGGAGGGTGTTTCTTGACCGGTTTCAGAGTTGAAGGTTGAAAATCGAACTTTGGCGCAAGTTGAGGGTTGTAAAGTGTACTTTACCCGCAAATCAATGGCGACCATCAGGTGAGCGGTCCAGCGCCGAGAAGAAGGAAGCCCGAAACAGGACGACTGTTAGGGTCAAGACGACATGGACATGCACGGCTTCGTTCCGGCCGGAGAAGAGAACACCGGATGATCCGATCCCCGGCGATTCGATCTGTACCAATCAAGGGTAATCATGCATGCATATGCATGGTGTTCTTCCTTGGGTTGGGGGCTTGGGGCCTGGACTGGTGTATGGCTCAGTTCAGTGCTACGTAGAGTACGTACTGATGGGCAGACGACGGACACCACAGCCCCCGCACTGTACCTGTACTCCGACGTGCGTGGTTGACGGGTTCTTCTTCTGGTACAACCTTAGCTATCTTGTCGCTAGGATTTTTCTTGACGCGCCCGTCTCGCACGCAACGCAACGCAACACTCAGCAATGTAATTAAGCTACAGCTTGCTTAATTATTATAGTCAAAGCTGTTTTTGAAGCGAAAACGATAGTTATTTAAGGACCGGGCTGAGGAGCAGTAATTATCAATGATTTGGCATGGTAGAATATGTATATGGGCGTCGCATCAAGTGGCACATCGCCGTGGGACCAATAGTGAACATAGAAGCATGCGGTTTTTCTTCTTGTGTTTCAGCAATTATTATATAATAAATATCGCAAAAACAAACGGGGAGCTTGACCTCAAGTCAGCGATAATTGCGATGGGCGGTGATAATGATAGTGTGACTGTCCATCCATTCTGGCAGTAACGTTCGTTCTACTCTGCGAAAACGATGATGAGTGATTTTTAAGCAGCGTTCCTGGGACCCAAAACGATTAATAAAAAACAACCGGTGCAGCGCACATCCTGGAGGACCTGGGGCGACGACTGACCACGGGACCGATCGATTCACACGGCGCCTGCCTGGAAGGTTGTTCCGTTCCGGGTCCGGGAGAGGGACCACGCGGCGCCACGGTACACGTTCACTAGAGCCAAGTTCGCAGGTCCCGAACCGCAGAGCTTTGCTGCGCCGCAAGCGGACGGCGATGGACCCAGCAGGCGCAGCGATCATCGCCCTGTTGCTTGGGTTTAGTTTGGCTCATACGTCGTGACTGAAAGTACGGTAGACCGATTTGGTGTGAGAGAAAAATATTATTCGTTGACTAAAAAAATACGATTTATAAGTCAAACAAACTCAAGCGAACATGGCACATATATCGAGTCAGAAACTAGCTAGGGTCGAGAGTGTTATGGCACTCGTTGAACCAGGTTTACAAGGATCGCCACGATCCGCTTTGCTGCACAATTTCAGGGGACGGATCGTGTATCCAAACGGTTTGTGTAGCCACCCTATTCTGTACGATTCTCCGCGGACCAGTTTTCAATTCCGCGTGGGCAATAGAGATATCTGTGTTCAGTGTAAGTATGGTTGGTTGTCATCGAATGGGTATAGTGATTAATCTGCCGTTTCTGTTATTTAAGTTAATTTTTTTCTTATTTGAGCCTCCTTTAAAGGCCTAGAAGCTAAAACTATAATAATAAACAAGTGTGCGCCACTTTTTCATAGAACATAATAAAGTTCTTCCTAAAAATATCGAAACAAGACATAGATCGAATGCCTCAAGAGTGAGGTTGTGAACTGAGGCTTTAAAATTTTAAAGTAACAAACCTTGACGTATGAAAACGATTTCACCTCTAAACAGTGACGAAGCCAGAAAAAAATTTAGGAGGGGCTAAACAAAATAATAGATGTTTTTTTATCTTCTCTTAACCTTAGCCCCTCCTACATAATACATATATGCATAAAATTTTAAGAGAAGGCTTAGGGGGGCTCCACGTGTCCAGGATCGGTAGAGGGGGCTAGAGCCCCCCTAGCCTCACCGCTGGCTTCGTCACTGCCTCTAAACAAGAACCAGCCCTAATACAAAAGCACACTGAAGATAGCAACCATCTCACTAAGCCATGTCTACGGGCGGAGCCAGGATCCAGATAAAAAAGGGGATGTCAGTATGCCAAGCGTGGAAAAACAATAGGAGTTGCAGTACTCCCTCCGCCCACAAAAAAAAAAGATGCGATTCTCGTTTTTCGATGAGTTAAACAGTTTAAACTTTAACTAAATTTATATAAAAAAATATTAACACCCATGATATAAAATAAGTATCATTAGATTAGTTATAGAATATATTTTCATAATAGATTTATTTGGAGACATAAATGCTAATACTATTTAGTATAAAGTTAAACTTGGGTTAGTTTGACCAGCACGGATCCTATAATTGCATTATTCTATAGACGGAGGGAGTAGTAGTCAAGTGCTTGAATTTTAGATGATTTCAGGCAGCAATTTGTACAACCAACTTGTACAATTAAAAGAACAACCCCACAAGAGACAATGCACAAATATTTTTCTATAGTCAACTAATGACATGATTCCTATTGCCTGAGCAACAACAAAAGAATAATGAACTTAAAATATAGAAAAAGTGAAAATAAATTAGGATATTCGTGCTAGACATTGATACCAACTTAAAAAATAAGGTTGACCTTGATGTTGGCTTATAAAAACTATAAATCATCTTTAATCTCCTTCTTTTCTTCATCTTAGAAAAGTGCTAACTGTCTAAATTGAAGATAGAAAAGGACATTGTTCATAAAACCAACTATTCACATCATATTTATTTTACTAGCATAAAGTTATACAATTAGGAGATATAACTTGAAAAAATACAATAGGAAGATGTATTTTATTTGTAATTTAGACTTTTGTAATATTAGTTGAGGAGACGTTTTTACCTATAATCTCTAGAATTAGAACTAATAAGTACTTGTACATGCTATCATAACCTTAGGGACCCCCTTTTCTCTGCCCTGGCCATGTCCCTGGTATATAGCAAGAATGAAACCATACTAGTTAGTACAATACACTAAGACAAACACAAGTCATATGTTTCACACAATGTCTCAAGCACATAACAAGATAACCAACAAAAATAATGCTCATGAAGGGAAGACAAGAGACAACTAGATTTCCCCCATGGTAAGCCATGTTTTCTTTGTAATTAACACCGCAAAACAAAGTAAGCCACATTTCCTTGTGTTCATCGATCACCAAAATTCTTACTATGGGCATCGATGCATTCACAACCTGCATTATGTCCTAAGTTCTCTTCCTTGAAATAGATGAAATCATGATTTTTCTCTGCAATCTAGAAATGTTTCTATTGCAAATTTTATGATTTTTAGCCAATTTTTGCTGCAAGACACCGTTCAAACGTGGAATTGGCCGAAACACACCGCTAAGGCAAAATATGTCTAGTACCATAATAAAACAATATATATTTGCCGTAACATACCACATCGATTATTTTATTTATTTCTCAGATTTCAAGAGAGAGAAGTTGGAGAAATATCTATATCCATGTCTTCAACCTCTGGCTCTTCACTGACTATTTGCCGTAACACACCAGCCACCACCACCGCCGATTTATCGCTGCCCTCCTCTGACCACCTGCCCTACCCAGGTCCGCCTCCTCCTCCAACCTCCTCAGCGTCTGGACTCGACGCACCAGCGTGTGGTGATCAACTGCCCGCGTGTGCTGGCCTGTGGAGGGGTAAGAAAAAAAAAGAAGTTGGTAGGGAGAGGGAGCAACATCCAGCGGATTACCATCGCAAGTTCATATGGATGGGGGTTCGGCTAGGCAAATTCATGCCAAACCTACCTCTTAGGCATCAACAAACCAAATCCAAATGTTGATATATCACCAATTGTTGTAAGAAAAACTCTTAGGCATCAAGAAACCAAATCCAAATGTTGATATTTCACCAATTGTTTTGTTGTAAGAAAAAAAAAGAAATTGGTAGGGAGAGAGAGCAACATCCAACGGATTACCATCGTCTGTTCGATGGGATTCGGTAGCAAAGGCAACGCTAGTAGTATGCCGGCATACGGTATCTCCTACAACTAAAAAGAACAAAGTCTGGACATTTTTTGGTGCGACATTTGTTTTGGTTCGTCCGTCTACCCACGCCTACGATCCCACGACATCTCCTTGATTGAATATTGTCTGTCATGTGATAGAGGAATCACGGAAAAATAGGAAGTAGAAAATTATTGTGCTATCCATATACACATTGCATGTTTGCATGCACCAGCATATATGGCAACGAGCAAAAGGAAAGAGAATTAACACAGAAGGAAAGAGAATTAAGACAAAAGGAACATCTTTGCATTTCTGAGAACTTGCCAAATCTGCCTACATTTAATTACTTCCCCTCTTTGCATTTGCAAAAAGGACCACTTTTTCCTCTTTTCATTTGGTTTCACGCTCACGTGTTCCATCTGCCTCGGTCTCCTCCCTGCTCGTCGCTCCCCTTGCGATCGTGGCATTGCTCCCCTCCCCTCCGTGACTCCCCGCTTGGCCATGCTGCACGCCTTCGACCATCGTGAGGCGGCGCGGTGTCCACGGTGCTGGAGGGCCGGATCGGGGGCACCGTGGTGCTGGTGAAGAAGGACGCGCTCAGTTTGGGCCACTTCCAGGCGTCGCTCCTCGACAGCATCCACCATATCCTCGGCCAGGACACTGGGCTCGCCTTCTAGCTCATCAGCGCCACCAAAGCCGACCACCATGAGGTGGCATGGCGTCCCCGTGCTGGAGGCGGCGCATGCGTCCGTGCGCGGCATCCCGGCGGCGCAGGTGGTCAACCAGGGTATGCCCACCCCTTCCCTGCTCTCCCTTCTGTGCGAAAAAGCGGACACCTAAGTGGGGAATGTAACACGGGCAACATGTTCGACAAAATGTGTCTCCATGCTAGCAAACCTTGGTCAAGAAGGAGAAGGACCTGCGTCGAGAATTTTTAGCACATGTAATTTTTAGCAAGTAGTGCCATAAAGGGTCTCCGGAGATTAATCAGTCTCATGCTGCATGTTCCATCTGATCGCACAATTACCCTCTGAATTTTAGCATGGAATATATACTCAAGGGGGAATGAGGAAACTAAAAGTCAGTGTGGGATTCAAAATCAAACCTACTATGCTTTTATATAATATATCCATACTGCTCTTTCTCTACCATTTTTACACTGTAAAAATGCTATTTGTTTCTCCATAATATGGACTGTTTTTGTACATCACTCATGGGATGCTCTTTGAGTTGTATGTAGATTGGACAATTGCTGAAAGAGTCTGATAAATAATCTGGACATCAGAATACCATTTCATCATTGTCAAAATTTATTTCGTTACTGGTTCCTTGGTTAATTTGCTAAGGTTAGCATTTGTTCAAGTTGACTGTCATGAAGATATTTATAGTTTCCTAACAATCAATTTTCCATGCCTAGCTACAGGTTACAAGAACGCTAAACCTGTGGGCATGCTTTGTTGTTTTGTCAAACCAGCCTTTCTAATTGTCAGTTTTGCTGAAAAATTTATGGTCACCTAATATTAAAAAACAGAAAATATATAAATCTGACTACTTGTGGAACGTCCTACTTGAATATCAATATTTTCTAACACAAACTTAGTCAAAGTACATTTTTTTAGACGGAGGGAGTATTTCACTCTTTCTAGCGTCAATGGAACTTTTTATCAACTCTCTCATGGACAAGTTTGATAATACGAATTTATTGGTTAATTTTGTGTTCAGTGAAATTACAATGGAACATATGCAAAATAATGAAGGTCGTGCACCATTTGAAGACTTGACAAACATCATTAATGGAGGTAATTGTTTATACTCATGTCCATAGACGCATTCACTTGTATTATTTATGGTAATTAAGCAAATATTTATCAACTTATTTTCAAACAGGTGACCATACAACATCAAATTCATAAACGCAAATAGATGAACGTGCGCAGCGTAAAAGAGAAAAAGCACGACATGCATCAATGACTCAAGAAGAAAGGGATGAAAAAAATAAAAGACTTAGGGAAAAGTATCATTAGACAAAGGAAAACACGGATGCCACCAAGCTAAAAAGGGAAAGAGAAAAGGTACGGTTGACGGCAATGACTTAGGAAGAAAGAAATAAAAAAATAGAAAGCGTCGTGAACGATATCATCAGAAAAAGTAGGTAAATCTGATTTTGCTTTTCTAAATTCAGTGTTGCCATTTTTAGTTTATTTAATATATAGTGAATATATAGTGAATGTCATGTGGTACTAGTTGGAGTTGATTCGACCATGGAAAACACTGATGTCTATGGAGATAGTGACTAGCTACATCGAAACAACTCATACAATTCCAAGAAGATTGATAAAGATAATACATGTACCATTTTGGTTTTTTTCTAAATACTAATTATTTTATCTTGTGTTTGTATGATGCCGAGGCCAAGGTTAATATCATGTTATTATATATATGTAGATGAATACTCTGATAAATGTATAGATCAAAGTGGCATGATTGACATGACTGATGCATCCCCTGATCTAAACCCAGGTACATTGTTTTTTCATTAATGTTATCTATTTGAGAAGAAAAAGTGTAGTGGGCAACCCAATTGTGGTTCATGACAATGTAATAATAAATTAATATTCTTGCAATATGTGCCCTTCTGTATTTTATTTGAGACCGTACTTTTCTATTATATATATAGGTGTTGTAAATGCATCTAGTTCCATCAACAATATTGTCACGTGTCCAAAAGAGCATAAGCGTGAGCTAGATAGAGCACGAAGGGCTACAATGTCTCCTGAACAAAAGGCGCTTTTAAATAAGAGACGGCGTGACTTGTATGCACAGAAAAATGCTACAAGAAAACTGCAAATGACTCCGTAAGAGAAGGAGTTGAAACTAAAAGAGAGCAAGAAAAATACAATAGGATGGTGAGAGAACACCGAGCAAACAATTTGTATCTAGACTCAATAGCCATGGAGAGCCCTCACTTTAACCCTCAGTTTATTTTCCCTTCTTCACCTCAATCGCATGAAGCGCCTTCACACGAGATGGAAATATGCGAATTGAGGGGCACGCCTGTTAACATCGCGCCGACTGTAGTTCCAAATCCAGAAGTCCAGACCCCTGAAGTGGCTGCAACATAGACCATACATAGGCAACGAGTGACCACTGGAGAGAGAAATGCCCTTCTATCCCGTCGCAATCGGGCTTTTGAAGCAAACATTGGAAGAAGTGCTAGAGGGTGTGCGGATGGAAAGTGCAATGATTCGAACGACCCAACTCAACCGAGTGTGGTTTACAACAGTAATTAGCCTTGATCAGTATATATTGTCGGTACTTTCACCTTCGCTCTTCTATTCTAAAAACTCATACCTTTTGTTACTACGGGTGGTGTCACCCAGGAAACTCGAGTTCCACCACCTAATAATTGCACAGGTACATAGACACAATCGTCCGTAGTTGATGGTACCTCTTCAATGCCTCCAAACAGTGCACAAACTCATACGCCAGACTCTATGGTCGAGGATGGTATTTTCTTTATTAAATTTATCCTTTTTTGTTTTTTGTATGCCATTATGTTTCTCTCATCATATATGTGGCCGTGTTGCACAGACTATGATGAGGATGTCATATTTGAGGAGGACGAGGAAGAGGATGAGGCGTACTTTTTTGCCGGACAAGGTACATCGTGTAATAGTCAAAACATTCTTTCATAAACTTTCTTTCAACGCGTAACACATCAACATTTTGTCAAAAGACGACGAGGAGGGAACCGACGTTGAGCACATTCTCGACATGGATGAGGAAGAGAACAATGAGCCTAATGTCCTGGATCCATACGATAGGGTTTATGCTAATGTCCCGTCAGAGTCACACATGCTACCGTCGGTGTCGAACTGCGAGCACTGCAACGCAAAGAAATTCGAGGGTGAACCGCCCGAATTCTATTGTCGGGGTGGAAAGATTCATCTTTCAACTCCTGAGACACCAGTAGAGCTCATGACGTTGTGGTCAAGCTCAGATGCTGATGCTAGGCACTTTTCGTGCAAACATCAGATATTTCAATGGCCACTTCTCTTTCACTTCTCTGTACTGCCACCTAGATCATGTGACCACTAACATGCGAATCTGTGGTGTCTGCACATTCCGTGCCCATGGCCAGATTTACCATAACATATGATCATTTGGTAAAGAGGATGGTGTCGAAAAGAGACACCTTGAGCTTTATTTTTATGACGATGATCCATCCCTCGAGCATCGGATGAGCAAGTGCCATGAGCAATGCACCCAAAAAGACAGAGAAGTTATAGAGCAATTGGTTAGTATCTTTAATGGGAATCCCTACTCTCAGCAACTAAGGAGTATGGGACACGTTGAAAACCTTGAGGATTACCGGGTCGAGCTGAACCTTGACTAGCGGCTTGACCAGAGAACATATAACATGCCATTGACATCAGAGGTGGCCGTCGTCTGGGTTGAGGGGAGTGAGCGTCACGGCCAATTCGAGCACAATGTTCTCCTGCAAGGGAAGGATCGGCCTATACACAGCATCCGCTCATATAATGCATGCTACGACCCACTGTCATACCTAATGTTCTTTCCAATGGGTGAGCTCGGGTGGCACAACTGCATTCCAAAAGTGGGTGTGACTATGGCTCAATTTGATCGAGCTCGAGCAATCCGCAAAAAGCGTGCTGAGAATGGTGACGATGATGATGGAGGTAACTTGAACTCTTTTCAATAATATAATATAAACTCTTTTTTGTTAACGCATGATACTAATTCAAACAATGTCTCCCTGTAGAACCTGTTTCGAATACATGTGTCTTCGTGCGCGACTACTACTGCTACAAGTTCCAGATACGGCTAGGGATATTTAATCCAATACTCTATGGCCAGTGTCTTTTCCAGTAGTTCGCCGTCGACACCTACATCAAGATTGAGAGCTCGCGTTTAGACTACATGAGGAACAATTAGGATACTTTGAGGGCTGACCTATACCAAGGCCTGGTGGACAACATGCATTTGGGTGAAGGATCTGCTGAGAATGTCGGAAGGCATACTATCCTATCTTCGTCATTCATTAGAGGACCCATGATATGAGGCGCCGATACATGGATGCAATGGCTCTGGTGTGAGAGTATGGTAAACCTGATATCTTCCTCACAATGACGTGCAACCCTAATTGGGATGAGATCAAGAATGAACTTTATCCATGCCAGACACCATAGGACCGCCCAGATCTCATCACACGGGTCTTCAGAGCAAAGTTAGAGGCGACGAGGAAAATGTTGATGGAGAAAGACATACTTGGGAAGGTGAAGGCCTATGTATATGTAGTGGAGTTCCAGAAGAGGGGCTTGCCACATGCACACTTCTTGCTGATAATGGAACGAAAGTACAAGCTCACATGTCCCAAGCAATATGACATGATTATTAGTGCAGAGCTACCAAACAAGAAGAAGTACCCTGAGCTCTACAAGATGGTGACGAAGCATATGATGCATGGTCCCTATGGGACGCTAAATCTATACTATCCATGCACGGTGGGCCACGGGTCATGCAAGAACCGTTACCCGCGCCCATTCTATGAGGCAACGTCACAGGGAAAGGATTCGTACCCCATCTATCGGCGACGCAATGATGGCCGCACACTAAAAGTTCAAGGCCATTACCTGGACAATCAATGGGTCATGCCTTACGAGCCTTGCCTGCTACGTACCTTCAACTGCCATATCAATGTTGAGGCCTGTGGGAGCATTAAATTAGTAAAGTATCTATTCAAATACATATACAAGGGATATGACAGGGCATCGGTGGTGATGAGGGAGACTGATAAAGCAGAGAAGAAAGGGAACATTGATGAGATCAAGCAGTATAGAGATGCCCGGTGGGTGACGCCTCCAGAAGCACTATGGAGGATATATGGCTTTGACTTGAGCAAGAACCATCCACCAGTATAGTAGCTGTAGCTTCATCTATCCAACATGCACATGGTGGCATTTCATAAACAGGATAAGGTCGAACGGATCGTTAATAGGCCAGGTGTAGAAGAGTCAATGCTGACAGCATACTTCGATGCAAACAAGCATCATGAGGAAGCCCGTGGAATCTTGTATCGGGACTTTCCGGAGCATTTTACCTGGCAGTCTGATGGTAAATTCTGGCAGAAAAGGAAAAACTCCATTTTTCAAGTTGGAAGAGTCATCTCGGCTCATCCTGCTGAGGGAGAACGTTACTTTCTTCGTGTTCGCTTGAACAATGTTGCTGGTGCTACATCATACGAACATCTGAGGACGGTTGATGGCATGCTACTGCCTTCATTCCATGAAGCTACAGAAAGGAGGGGTCTAATCGAAGAAGACAATACACTAGATGAATGTCTAACTAAAGCTACTTTATTTCAGATGCCATCCTCTCCGCGGAGGCTATTTGTAACAATATTGGTATTCTGTGAGCCGCATGATGTGATGGGGTTGTGGAAAAAACACTACAATGCAATGTCAGAGGACTACAGCCGCAATCATCCATCCCCAGATCTGGTGCAACAAATGGTTTTGATAGACATTAGAAACATGTTGCAGTCTATGGGGAAGGACATAAGGTCATTTCCTCTTCTAGATATTGATCACTCATACGACGATGCCAGCCATATTCCTTGTGAGATATTTGAGGAAGCTAGCGTCGAGCAGAATATCGAAGATGTGCTGTTGTGCGACTCACTCAACACCGAGGAAAGGTCTGCCTATGATGAGATAATGGCCGATGTCTGTAGCAAACAAGGTGGGTTGTTCTTTGTGGATGGACCTGGCAGGACGGGAAAGACATTTTTGTATAGGTCACTTCTCGCAAAACTACGCAGCCAGGACAAGCTTGCCGTGGCTATAGCTACATCTAGAGTCACAGCATCCATAATGCCAGGCGGGAGGATGGCCCACTCATGTTTCAAGATACCCCTCACTCTTCAAGAGGGCGGTTGCTGTTGCTTCACAAAACAGAGTGGTACTGCCAAGTTGCTGCAGCAAGCAGCTATCATAATTTGGGACAAGGCATCTATGACAAAGAGGCAAAATGTGAAAGCACCAGACAACAACCTACGGGATATAATGGGCCGATCAAACCTACTGTTTGGTGGAAAGACTATTGTCCTTGGTGGGGATTTCAGACAGGTCCTCCTTGTTGTGCGGAAAGGATCCAGAGCTCAAATAGTCGGTGCTTCTCTACGAAGGTTGTATCTTTGGGAATCCATGCACCACCTAAAGCTTGTCTGCAACATGAGGGCTCAGAGTGACCCGTGGTTTGTAGATTATCTATTGTGCATTGGTGGTGGAACGGAAGAGGTTAACAGAGATGGCAATGTATGTATTCTAGACGAGATATGTGTCCCGTACTTTGGAGATGCCAAGAAAGATCTTCATACATTGATCGACATCATCTTTCCAGACCTAAATGCAAACATGGTGGACAAAGACTACATCACCACTAGAGCGATTTTATCTACACGTAACGATACATGAATATTTTTTTATGTGCTTCGTCTACTACACAAGCTGCAACCACCCAAACCAGTGAATCACATATATTTGGAATGGTGCTAACGAAGATGTAAGTTGATTGCCTGATGATCTAGTTTTTAATTCACAATAGTGTCATGTAAGTAGTGGTTTTATTATAGATTTAATTATTTTGGGGAACAACAAAAAAGCTTTAAAAACTGAACACTTTAAAAAATCCCCAACCAGGGATTGTACCAGTACCTGCAGTAAATAGAAGGAGCACATCTCCTCTGCACAGGTAGCACACTATGAGCGACTGCTGCTTCTGCCCCAAACAACGACAAGGGGCCATAATGCGCGGCATGGTCTGAGGCACACAGGTCGGCCACAATGGCTTGGAAAATGCAAATTCATAGGTGGGTCCATAAATCAACTAAATCGATGAACAATAGCATTAAATTGAAGAACCAATGAGATGAACACAGTGGTACACACCTGGTCCAAGTCATCACCCAGCGGCAGCATAGACCTGATTTGTGCTATTCTAGAAAGGCAATAGCAATATAAAGTAATGGCCATAGTGGAGCGTATTTATCATGTCTGCATTATGTTACAATACTGTGAACCCACACGCCTACAGAGAGATGGCTACAAGAATACTCGCATAAGTAAACAGAAATATAAAGCTGTAAATAGCGTGATTCTAAAAATAGGGAGTGACCTGTGACACGTGCAAAGAGCTGAATGCTTTGCTCGGTGTAACAGAGGCATAGAGTCTGCTGTAGAGCAAACAAAAGAATTTGAAAAGGGAAGAAATAGTAGCATCAATAAACAACAGGTGTTGCAAAATCTGATTTTCTAATCAATATACATCCAATGTAAACAACATGAATATAAAAATAGGCACTAACCTATGGCGTGTGGAGAGATTTGCAATGTTAGGGTTGCTGTAACGACACTACGAAGTGTGCTACAAAGCAAAGAAGGATTTAAGAGCTCAATAAATAACAGCATCCTGAAATAACAGAAGCTATAAAATGCAGTCTTCCAATCAATATTTTTTCGAGGAGCACAAAAAATGTGCATGAAGGAGAAAACACGGGTTAAGCACAGAAACTAAAAGTACATGGGCAGCAAGAAAGATACTCATGTATTGTTCTTGTTTAAATACTGAGATATGGAAATCACCATGTTTAGATACTTTAATGCAATAAGCTGACATATTCCATAGATTTATTCTCTGTTAGATTTATTCTAACAGAATTCCATAGATTTATACCATATACATGTTTTAAATGAATGCAATCTGATAGCTGTACTTATTAGATAGGTGAGAAAAGAAAAACACACAAACACATGGAATATCCATTACTAATAACAATTATCCTCTTATCAACACAAGTCGGAAACATCCAGACACAACAAATAGTCACATTTCTACAGGAGCCCAAGTCCACAGTATTTTTTTACATGACAAGAAACACAGTAGAAAACCAGAACCATAGTAACATTAGCAGAGGTGCAAGCATGTGGCCATGTAAATAAAAATTATCAAGATACAAGATCTCTAGATAAGCACCTACAACTTTGTCGGTCTTTCAGTAACCGTCCCAAACAATGCAAAGGATGCTTTTGCTGCAAAATGAGGGGAATGTTTTAAGCCAAAAAAAATTTCACAGACATAACATGAATGGAGAAGTTGCAATATCCCTCACATATATGTTTTACATAAGTGATCCTGAACTCAAAGCATTTTGTAGGATGCTTACCAAAATCAAGGTCTAATCAAGTTTAAAAAATTGAAAGAATGCACTGGGACAGTATGACCTTCGAACCAATAGCAATCATTATCAACAAAATGGGTGAATTAGTATTGCTATTTGGCACTAAATGTGAACAATGTTTAGATAAAGCTCTTTGCCTTTTTTAGAAAAGCAATGAAAAAAATTGAAAATGTGATATCAGTAAGCTCTGTTAGGCATACAGACAAATGACCTTTGATTTCTTATCTATGTAACCTAGCCCTAGATAATTGAAAACCAAGGCTGGGTTGAACAAACAACTAACAACTCGATCTCTGTATGTGCTTCCTAGATTGTATGTTTAGAGAATTCTTGCATCATTAGAAGGCATCTAAATTAACATCCTGCAATTCATAGAGCTTATTGCCAGGAAACAATTCATAATTCTACACTAAATCAAACTTCCCTGCTGTGAAGGATGAGAATTGAGCAAGTAACAAGCACATACACTACTATTATTAATGCGATCAAATTAAAAATGTATGAACAGATCCGTGTCGATCCATTCAACCATCCTACTTCTAGATTCACACACCATAGGTGGGCAGCCAGGGACATGAGGCATGGTGCGCAGGGCAGACGAGTACATACCGGTGAGGAGCGGGGCGTTGGCCTCGACGAATTAGTAGAAGTGGTGGTAACATAGTTTGTGGCTGAGGCGAGCACGAGCATGGAGATCTGCAACAGAATCCCCATGCCGGACACCTGCTGCTCCTTCCCGACAGGGCGAGAGGTGGCGGCTGCGCCAAGCCCACGTCTTGTCCTCCTCCGACTCTCCGAGAAGTCCGCATCCGTGACGTGGATCTTGTGCCTCAGGTACTTGCATCCCATCACTGTCGTGGCACAGGAAGGGGCGGGGTTGTGGTGGCGCAGCGGGGCTGGGGAGGCGGCGGTGCAACGGCTGCATGGGGCGGTGGTTGAGGGCAAGGGCAAGGGCGTAGGGGCAAGGTCTGTGGCCGTCTGCTATGGCGCCGCCACCCTCGATCCGGCGAGGCGACGATGGTTCCAACCATGGGGGCACTGGATCTGGCTACACATGGCATAGGGAGAGAGAGAGAGGAGGCGGGGGCAGGCTTGGCACTGGGCGTTCGCGAGCTCTAGGGTTTCCTGTAGCACAAGACTGCATGCGGAGTAGAGGAAGGAGGTGGCGCTGGGGAGGCAGCCACGCCGGCAGCCACCAGCAGGGCCCCATCGCGTCGTAGAGGAGGGGGCACGCGTGGAGGGAGGAGGCCTCGTCCCCGGCGGCGGCGGCGTGGACCTAGAGGTGACGCTCGACATCCATCCAAGCAGCGCGGTGGGCCGCGAAGATCTCGGAGGCGCGGGCGTTGGCACGGTGGTCCTGGATCGGCATGGGCGAGGCGCGCGTGGAGGGAGCCAGCCTCGTCACCGGTGTATCCCGTAGGGCACGGGAGCTGGGCGAACGCATGCGGTGGCGGCGTGGTGAGGGTGGACGGGATAGAGAGAGGGGTGCGGGATCACACCAAAGGACGCAGCATGTGGGAGATGTCATGGGATCGTAGGCGTGGGCAGACAGACGAATCAAAACAAATGTCGCACAAAAAATATCCATACTTTGTTCTTTTTAGTTGTAGGAGATAAGGATAAGAAGTCCCCAATAGCGGATGGAACTTTCATGAAGAATATTGTATTTAAGGAGGTTTTAACGCCATAGGCGAGGTAACAGAACATTACTAACGCATACAATGCATTTTTTCTATTCAATTTATATTATACAAATAATATCTCACTAATGCCATATTTGTTGATGTTCCTAGGTATTTTTAAATGGTTTATCAGACTCTACACGGAGATGCTGTATATACACTTGTGTGATGGCATAATGAAAATTGAACATGTGTTATATTATTGTTATAAAAATGACACTTTTAATGTTTTGTTCATAATATTTCGTTTTGTAACAATTTATAACTATTACACGTGTATGTTCTCAAAACCATAAGTTTTGTCGACTTTCTCCACTTTTCTCACGTGACAATGTGGGATCAACCGAATTAGCACCTGCATAATTACAAACATAAATTACTTGAATAAAACCAACGAAGCAAGTTAGCGATGATAGTGAACAATAGTGCTATACAACACCATACCAGTGGTCGTGGGATGGCACAATCGTAGTGGCGTTGGTTCTGCGTATTCACGAGGATAGCTCCTTTGTATTTTCCATTATTGCACCAGAGTCATTAGTTTGTAAGCACGAAAGAAATGGATATCGGAGATTTCTTTCTGCTAATATAAATTATTATCTTAGCCGCATCACGAAAAGGTCTATAAAGTAGAGTTTGTGAGCCTGCGATGCTGCGCACTCCGTGACTATGTTAAATTCATAAACTTTACTTTTTGATTAAATATCACTTTAACCTTCGTGCAGACATGAGCACGTCACCTAGTTGAGAATAATTGTGTGGAACGCGAGAGGCTACCACGCTCCCCTACCAACTCCTGCCTCCCAAGAGCTGGGATTACAGGCTCGAGGCACCGGACCCGGCAACATGAGCCCTAACATGGTCTTGCTTATGGACGCTTAGCTCATTGAGATTTCCCCATGTGGGACTAAAACTGCTGTTCCAACATGCTTACCATCTTAATTTCTACTACATACTAATCCGGCCGCGTCAAAAGGGCTCAAAAGGCCTCGTATATGGGCAAGACGAAAGGTCAGCCCGTTGGAATCCAGAAGGAAGCTGCAGTTCCAGGGACATGGCAACACGTACAGCTTAAGTGCTTGTTTCCTTTACCCAGAAACTGTCTAGGAGTTTATCAATTTATAAAAGTGTGAATAGCACACAAGGCACGAAAGGCCTATTAGCTCAGTTGGTTAGAGCGTCGTGCTAATAACGCGAAGGTGCACGAACCTGCATGGGCCATCTTCTTTCATTCATCATTCGTGGGATTCGTCAAGGTGCTCTAACGAACAGTAATTTTTTTTTTCTCTTCTCGTTTTTTCCCCTCGTCTTTCATTCATCATTCATGCGATTCGTCAAGGTGTTCGAACGAACAGTAAATTCGGTTGCCTTTTAACTTGAGCCAACGCTATGGCTCAGACCAAATGCGCAGCAATCGCTAGACCACTTTTTTTAAATTTGCGCAGCAAGCACTAGTTTGTACTCCCTCCGAACGAACAGTAATTTTCTCGTTTTTTTTTCCTCTTCTCGTTTTATTCCTCGTCTTTCATTCATCATTCATGGGATTCGTCAAGGTGTTCGAACGAACAGTAAATTCGGCTGCCTTTTAACTTGAGCCAACGCTATGGCTAGACCACTTTTTTTTTTAAATTTGCGCAGCAAGCACTAGTTTGTACTCTCTCCATCTGGGACAGAATGCAATTATAGGATCCGTGCCAGTCAAAATAACTCAAGTTTGATTAAGTTTATAGAAAATAGTATTAATATTTATATCTCCTAATAAATTTATTATAAAAATATATTCTATGACTAATCTAATATACTAATTTTGTACCAGGAATGTTAGTATTTTTTAATATAGTTTTGATCAAAGTTCAAACTGATTGATTTTTTGGAAAACAAGAATTGCACTCTGTCGTGGACCGAGGGAGTAGCTAGCAGCATATTGCCGCGACAAGCTAACTGGGCGCCAATGAGGGGGATCAGATTGGCTCCATCTCCACGGGCAGGCCACTCTTGAATTCTACGTACGGGTACGCGTACGCCATCGGAACGTCGGCCTCGCCTTCCACCCTCCACCTGCGTGGTGTGCATATGCATCAATGTTCTTTTTTTCCCCTTTCAAAAGATCAATTATGCATGCGCAGCACATTAATCATCGAAACTATATTACGTATTCATATAATCCCAATACAAGTATATAGGATATAGCTAGTACTATAGGACTAGGGCACGAATAATGTAAAATAAGTTTCTCTTTTATTTCACCTGTAGTTGAGCACGAGGTGATGCAGGAAGAAGGCAACCTCCACTTTGCCGAGCTCTGATCCAGGGCAGAGCCGGAGGCCACCGGGGGTGCTGGCCTTGTTCGGTTCGCGTATAAGCGCGTTGGTGACCCGCACAAGCCAATAATCGCACCAAACGGTTTACGATAGAGGGCTCAACGTGAACGCGCGTTTGCGTTGGACAGTTGCCCGCTGTGTTGGCCGAATCGTGAGCCAAAGGCCGCGATTTGAAAAACGCCCTCGTGTTTCCTACCGCACCCCTCCCTTCTCATGTGCTCTCGCATCCACGCGAGCCGCGCCTCGCCTTCGCCCGAGATGCTTGACGCGCCGCCCCTCCCCTCCGCGCGAGCCGCAGGCTGGCCTTCGCTGCTCGAGTTGCCTGGCTTGCTGCCCCTCCCCTTCGCTCGAGCCGCCGCTGGCGGCGCCCCTCTCCTCCACACGAGCCGCTGGAGCGCCGCCCCTCCCCTCCGCGCGAGCTACCGGTAGCGGTGCCTCTCCCCTCCGCGTGAGCCGTCGGCGAGAGGCCGGCTCCCTCCGAGCTCGTGCATCGATTGAAGAAGGACCAGGATGCAAATAGAAACTCTTATTTGGGTTCCGTTGAAAGGCTATAGACTCACATAAATAGTAGTAAATAGTGCTATACAGTTTGAGAAAAATTTAGGGTTTCAAGTGCAAAATGTCCTACCCGAAATAATCAGAGCAGCCAAACGCTTCGCTTATTTAGACAACAAATTTTCTACATCGTGACTTATTAGGGCAGCCACAATGGAAGAAACTAATGCGGTTTCCATAGCACAAGAAATCATATATAGAAACTACCTTCCACAGTGGAGGTGTCTTTGTGTAATAATTATTTTCTATTTCTCTCTCCCAACTCTATCTTCTTCCTCCAATGGGAGTGGCACGAGCCTCCTGAAAACTGGTGGTTTCTCCCCAATGGCGATTTCATGGTTTCTTGGTACATTGGGTAAGAGAAGACATGATTTCTTCATGAGAAAACCATTTCTAGGATTTTTGCTCTTTTTCTTTATTAATTACGTTGCCATGTCAGTATTTCACCTACGTAACAAATTATTTAATGAGGATAGAAACTATTATCCCTTATATAATTATGCATAAGCCGGACTCCCGTAAGCTGAACGGCCAGAGTCCGCCCATCGGACCGTACCCTGCGCCTGGCCGCAGAGCGCGCCAAATTTACCACGCGCGGGCGATGCTGGTCCCCAAGCGTATGCTGGCCGGGCGATGCTGGTCCCCAAGCGCATGCTGGCCCCGGGCGTACGGCCCACGTCACCCATCAGCCCACCTAACGCATGCAAGTAACTTTCAACATATTTAAAAAAAGTAATACCTATTAAACCAAAGATCCAAATTAAATTCCAATTACATTATTGAATTTTTTGCAATGAATCCTTCAAAACAAGACCCTACATGGATATATTTAGATAAAATTTTTTTAACGAACATTTATTTTACGAAGACAGAATATTTTCCTTTATTAAGTAGAGACGATGTTCTAGGTTTTGAGAACAATGTTCGGTCTTTGTAAGAAAAATGTTCTCTCTTTAGAAGAACAGTATTATAGTTTTAGGTTCATGAAATCAGTAATATAATATACATAAAAATAAATACATAACATAAATAAAAAACAATATCTAGAGCAAAGCATAAGGAAAAAAAAATAAAAACATGTAATAGGAAAAAATTAAAAGAACATCACATGGATATTTTTTAAACATCCTAAAATATACTATAGAACATCACATGTGTACTAAGTGAATATCACTAAATGCACCATAGAACATCGTATATATATTACATGAACATCATTAAACACATCGTAGAACACCACATGTATACTAGGTGAACATCATTTAATACACTATAGAACATCACTAAAATACATTATAGAACATTGCATATATATATATACATTACGTGAACATCACTAAGTACATCATAGAACATCACATGTATACTAAGTGAACATCACAAAAAACACCATAAAACATCACATGTAAACTACAAGAACATCACATGTATATTACGCGAACATTGCAAAATACATCATAGAACATTACATGTATACCACGTGAACAATAAAAAAAGCATTACATAACAACACATGTCTAACACGTGAACATCACGAAAATATATCATACAACATTACATGTATACTCCGCGAACATAATAGAGTAAACTATAGAACATCATATGTACACAATGTGAAGTTCTATATGAAAAAATAACAAAGAAAGAAAACAAAAAAAGAATAAAACATAAAAACAAAAACAAATAATTTTTTTATCACAGTAAAAATAAAAAGGAAATAAAAAACAAATATAAAAAATGAAAGAATAATAATAATTCAAAAAACAAAAATATAAATATAAATAAAAAAATTGAAGCACGGAAAGAAAAATAATAAGAAAAAATAAAGAAAAGAAAAGACAAGAAAAGAATAATGAAAAATCACATGAAATGGAAATAAAAAATAAATTGAAGCAAGGAAAGAAAAAAATAATAAGGAAACAAAAGGAAAGGAAAGAAAAGAAAAATAAAAAGGATACAAAAAATAAAAATAAATTAAATAAATATAAAAATGTAAAAAATGAAAAGAACAATAAAAAGCCACATAAAACAAAAAATAAAATAAAACAAAAGAAATAAATGAAGCACGAAAATAAAAAAAGAAAAAGAAAAGAAAAGAAAAAGGAAAGGAAAAGAAAAAAGAATATAAGAAAGAAAACTAAAAGAGAAGCTAACTACATGGAGTTAAGAAGAGAAGAAATATAATAAAAAGAAAAAAAAAGAAGCTAATTACCAGCCTTCCGAGAGTGGTTGGCTGCGCTTCGATTCGTGCCGGGGATGGCTTCGTGCGCTACGTGGGCCGTTGCCTCGGTCGCTGGGCCGATTCTGCCGTATACTCGCCAACGCGCATCATTGGCGCGCTGCTTCCGGTCCGAAGATTTCCGGGGGCCACCGCCGAACGGTGTAAACGTCTTGGTCGTCGTCTGTTTCACACCCTGTAATTTCAGCGATCGGGTGGATTGGTCAGGTCAAACACCAGCACGCCACGCGATCCAACAAATATATATGCACTGATATCATAAGCTAGCAGTAGCAGTACTATCTAGGACATACGTATGTTATTAGAAAATAAATATTGTATGTACTGGATACTTTGTGCGCGTATCCTGGCATCAAAAGATATCATAATAACAACTACAAATAGCTAATACACTGCACCAAAAGCTTATTGGTAGCTGACCATGAGCTATATCCGTGTGTAAGACCATCTCAAACCAATTTCTTATACACATTCTCTAACAAATTATTACTTAGAGGGCTATTCTAATGATTTTTTTGAGGTTTTATTCTAATAAAAAATGCTCTCTATATCTCTACATCCTTCGACAACTTCTCTGTATTTTGTTCGGTATTTTCGAGAACTAGCTCAACTCTCTATCTTAATGAACGAGAAACCATATGAATAGAGGATGAAATTATTTTAAGACCTAATTATATTGAAAAGTCATTGGAGGGGACTCTTTTTTTTTTTACCAAAATCTCTATTCCTATCAAACGAAAAGGTATAAATGTTGCTCTAAGTACGTTATAGTTGGTTTTGTTAACGTTGTTAGAAAAACCTACGGTGGACATCAAGAATGCTCTCATGGAAAAAGTATGTCCTCTGACAGAAAGAAAAATCTCAATTCAATATATATATGTATATGTTTATCATTAGCAACCATAACTTTTGTTTTTTCTGATTGTGAAGGGTCCCTATCTTCTAGTTCAGTGGATGATAGACTTTGAGGAAAAGAAAAGATAATCATATGTATACCTTCCATCGGCAAGGCATAAACTGTTGGGGATTCACATGAAGTGAGGGGTCCAAATGAACAGCACCAAAAATAGGCAGTACTTCCCAACCAGCTGGGATGAGATACCCTGGTATAGATAGTTTTAATAAAATCAGCCAACAAAAGATGTCTGATATGAGATTCTACGTTATGGATTGCCTTATATGGCTTTCGGTTTAATATATATATGCAACTTATGCTTGCGTGAAAAAATTATCATAATTTGTCAAAGTTCCGTCAAATTTGAAATGGATCGGAGTAGGCAAATTCTGTAGAGTATGAATGCTTTTGAAATCAAGCAAAATGCCTGATGTCCAAACAGGGGTATGATCGTATAACTAATAAATCTGCAAGGATATACTACTTTACAGCTGAATAATTGACATCGTTAAATGGTCATAAGGAAATGGGTGCAGATCGACTCAACCTTCAGTTTGAATAGACAGAGTGAAATGGGTGCAGAGTGAACAACGTTGGAGTAAACTACAATTAACATCTAAAGTAGGGATAATTAATCATAAGGCAGCACTGCCAGTATTAGGAAACAAACAATGACAACTAGGCAAGTTTATTGGAGGGAAAAAAAAAACAGGCTGCACTTAATTTGGAGAAACTAACTAGTTCAACAAAAACCTTTTGTTACCTTTATATCTGACATCCTTCAGCGCTTTCCTGTGCACAAACTTGACAACGTTGCCGCATCTTAACGTCTCGTTGATAACCTGCGACGACATCATATGCATCCAAATTTATGGTCCATGTATTTGTATTCATATAGATTGTTTAACACAGTTGGGTGTAGCAATTCACAGCAGAATAATGGATCAAATAACCATGTATGTATGCAGATCTCACAGACATTTTGGGTATACTGGATCTTCTTGTAGTCCTCAGCAGTCAAGAACTCCCCCGTCCCCTTGCCGGACCTTACGCTCTCATGCTCTCTCCGCAGCATCGTGTCCTCAGAAGAATAATTAGCGGCAAGATCACCAGCACACAATTAACTACGCCTCGAACTGTGATGCTATATGCCTATATTCGATGTATATACCTTCAGTTGCTCCAAGCTATCGGTAGATTTGCCAAGGAAATATACGGCCAAGGAGAGCAGAACTGATGTTGTCTCATAGCCTGCTAGCAAGGTGTCCAGCACGAAGGAGACTTTTTGTCATCGTGGGATAGTTCATTGCTTGAGAGAAGCACGTAGAGGAAAGCAGCCTGCTTCTTGCATGAACCACCTTTCCTCCTCTCAATGATGCCCTCCAAAGTGAGAGATATCCTCCAAAGTGAGAGATATCATGTATATAGAAAGATCAAATATAAACTGAATAGGGCCGTCAAAAGTAACTCAATATATATGCGTCCTTTGACATTATGCATTAAATTTAAATCACAACTGCTGATGCATGAAGGGTAGGCTTGGTACATTGGTGAGAGCTGTTTCACTCTTCCCCAGACCCCACTCATGTGGGAGCCTACAGCACTGGGTCTGCTATTTTTTTAAATGTTGATGCATGTAGTACTGCAATGTATCAGCTCATTATTTTATTTCCTCAAAACATGTACACTATACTAAAAGGATTTTTGTCAAAGATTTGTATCTAGCGACCACACATATACGTGCAGTACTAAGGCCCCGTTCGTCTTACCCAGAAGCCAATTTGTTCGACTTTTTTTTCAGTCAAAATATTGTTTCTCTCTCACAACAATTCAGCTGGAACAGTGTTCAATTTTAGCCAAAATTCAGCAAGCCAAACGGGACCTGGTGGCATATGGCATTCCACGGATGGAAGGAGGAAAAGAGACGAGGCCCTTCATGAAGAATTGGTAGTCCTGCAGGATCCGGTCAGCCACCGGCTCGTGGGGCCCCCAAACCCAGCACCTGCTCCACTGTCACGCTGAAGGCGAACTGCATGCATGCACGTATTAAAGGTCAGGCGACCAGTGTGGCAGGAAATGACATGACCGAGCATCGATCGGACCATGCATGCATAGGTACAACATTCAGTAATGTACCTTTCTCGCTTCGTCGCAGAACCTGACGGCGCGTCGTCGGCCGCGCCAGGACGCGACGGCGCTGGCCGCGGCCCGGTCAACTTCGGCGAGGTAGGAGGGCCTCAGCCCGGTGGACGCGACGAGCGCGAGGGCGACGCTCCGGAGCCGGCGGTGGTGCTCGCCGGTCGCGACCAGCATGGAAGACCCACCGAGGATGCCGCGGACGGAGCCCGGGTAGCTGCACTGGAACATGCGCGCCTCGTTCTGCAGCACGAAGTGGTTGAGCTCCGCGTCGCACGACACCACAGTCGGCGCGCCGAACAGGTGCGACGTGAACACCGCCCCATACCTGCGGGTGTGCAGTATATCAGCAAGGTCGACGACAGCCGCCGGCCGGACGCCGGACGTGGACGACGGAGAAGGGATGGATATGATCGTGAGCGTCGAGGGACGCGTATTGTGCGTTGGCTACGAGCCCGTCCATACGAGACCATACCTGGTGATGTGGTCGTGCAAAAAGGCGCCGATGGTGTTGGAGGCGTGGGGACGGAGGAATCCAAGGGTCTCGCCGACGAGGGTCCAACCGAAGCTGCCCCTGGGAACGCTGGGGTTCTGGAGCAGCGGCACGAAGTGGCGGAACACCACAAGCGCCCAGGACCAGGACGACGGCTACAAAGACAGCCAGCAGCACAGCCACCTAAGTGGAGGAGGGGGAATGAATGGCCCTTTTTATAGAGGAATGTGTGCTTGATCCTCAATTACGTATACACACTCCACTTTATTAAAGAACAAGTGACGTCTTAGGTTGTCACAAAATGGTATGTTGTTTAGGCTTTAAGTTTCAGGTATAAATTATTGGTTTTAATTGGAATAACTGTTTGATTGGTTTATTTTGAGTGACACTGCGAATATATAGTTCACTGAGATGAAGCGGAACGAAAGAAATTATACTCTGTTTCTCACCAGATTCATGAAATTAAGAACCCTGTATAAACATTTTATCCTCTGCTACTTTTCTATTGAATAATTTAAACATTGTGATCTTGCCTGTTGTTGCATTGATTGGGCACCTGCTGCATAGAGCTGATGTGTAAACAAGTCCATCGCAGTGCTTCTCGCAGAGTCGCAGTTCAAAGTGGTTGTGGTTTTACTTCACTGGACGCTGATTTCATTATATTTTTAATTGTGCCATTGAAAGTGTCGGGTTCATAAACCCGGGGTCTCTCGTGGATCGGCTTCTTCATACAAGCTCGACCCAAACAGACAGCACATAACTCATGGGTCGGCCCAAATATCTAAAACAACAGGCCAGGAGAACGGTCCAGTCACCGATCGGAAGGTCAGGCCGAGGAGAAACAACACCCGCTTGTCGACTCCGGCCCACCTCTCCGACCGGAGCGCTCACTTCGGTCTCCAGCGCCTTCGGACGGTCTCTCTGACCGGAAGGCGTGGTAAAGCACTACCTCCGACTCCGACCCCACGTCTCCGACCGGGGTATGTAAAGACCCTGTTCACTGCTCTTCTCCGACTGGCGCAACCAGAGCCGATTGAGACCAACCGACCGGGGACGCCCGCCCAGAAGGGACCAGGGAGCAAACGGAGAAAGCAAGGCGAGGCGCTCAAGTCAAACCAGGATACCAGGGACCGTACCCTGTCACCTACAGGAACAATACTCTATAACCGCCCTGACACAAACAGTATTGTAGGCGCCGACATTTTCCTCTACAGTATTGTGGGCGCCGTTAAACTCCCATATAGTAAGGCCCCCCACATGCCTTTGGGCATCAACAGTGTTGCGGGCGCCGGAATTTACCGTACCAAATGAACATGGTAAAACTCCTCACGTGACTCTAGGCATCAACAGTATATGCAGGTGCCGACATCTGCCATACCCAAAACAAGACGACGTAATCTTCTACATACAACCGACATCCAACAGTGTTGTAGGCGCCTACCATCCTCGTGTACCCGCCGGCGTAGGCAACAAGACTTAGAAGCATACGAACTCTCTCCCTCTCACTTATAAGGTCATCCCCTTCATCTATAAAAGGGGATGCGCTCTCTCCCAAGAAAGAAGGTGGATTCAAGTTCATACAAGTCATTCTAGATTCATTAGATCAACCAAGTTCACTAGCTCACAACCACAGAACCGTCAGGTTTGGACCTCAAGCACACGCTTGAACACTTAGCTCATAGAGGAGCTCATGTCGCTCTCGGCCCTTCCGACCGGAGCCAACCGGACCTCTCGTGCATCCCATCTTTCTCCTTTTCGTTTGTAACCCCACTGCAAACTTCGAGCACCTAGGCTCAGGAATAAAGTCACCAACCGACCCAAACTGGATGTAGGGCACATTGCCTTAACCAGTATAAACCCTGTGTTATCGAGTGCTAGGCCACCTCCGATCACAACGTACTACAAAACTATAAATATTTATTTGTTGGTCACTTTCTACACCGATAGTTGGCACCGTCCATGGGGAAGACACTGTACGTTCAACACTTTTTGGTCATCGGATGGCCCAGTTTTCTACCACCCTAACCGTGGCGGGCTCTAGGGATTCGATTCGCTTCGGCTCACTAGAGTTTCCCACGCTCCCACCTGTTGGGATGTGGGTTCCACCCGTTTTTGAGCCATCCCAAGCCTTCCTCCTCGGAAGCCTAGACTTCATCGCTGACCGGCTTGGTGTACTACACCTCCGCGAGGAGGCACTCGTCCCAGCACCCGTCGTAGGGGCGCCCTCCATCGACTCTGGGACACACGACTTCAACAACGTGGCATCTGCACGTCATTTCGAGCAAACTCTCTGCTCAAACCCCGCTGTAAGTAATGTACATGCTGTTATTTACCTGCTATTCTCTATCTTTCGTCGATCAACAGGGGGGACCCCGTTGTCCCGCCGCGACGGCCGTATGATCGGTTCCCCTACGGCCTCGTGTCTCCCGCGGACGCGTACGCCCAGGGGCTCCAAAGGATGCTGACACCGCCCCCTCTCATGTCCGAATTCGTGGGGATGGTGA